>NW_006159682.1:150689-166639 GCF_000334495.1 Tupaia belangeri chinensis | reverse complement strand
TACAAGTATACAAATATTCTTCCATAAATGCTTTAGTTGGTCAAGAAATACTAATCCCCATTTTTGTCACTACTATACATTAAAAAATAAATTATGATTAAAAGTATAACAGGTAAACATATACAGCCAACAAGAGGTAGGTAGGTAGTTACTAGCTTTTAAAAAAGTTGAGAATCCCACAGGATTATGTAGCAAATTGGAGTTTGGTATTTCATTCCAACACCTTGCCCCATTCCAATGGTTTGGATTCCAAGAGGCCAAGGGGCCTGAAACTATTGGCTCCCTCATGAGGGCTGCTGAATTCACACACACCCCCACCCCCACAGCAGTGAATCCAGTATCCAGTTTTAAGTAAAATGGAACAGTCAGAGGGAACAGTAAGAGGAAACAGGATTCCGGGTTGGAGATAACTATGTGATAAGCATGCATCTGATATCATGGCTACTCTTCATTCCTGAGCCACTGGAGGTGGGATATCACAAACTGGATTTTACTAAATTAACAACAGTGCCGAACCTTCCTCCTCTATCGCAAAGCTAACTCCAGATAGCAGGCACTTTACGCAGAGAGCCTTCTTAAAGGTGAGTCCTACTGACTTTCACTAGGTAAAGCCTAACTCATTTCGGTAGGCTTCATCACCCAGGATTAAGCCGTTTACTAACATCCCCCCCTTAGATCACAGACCCTCAGTGGATCAGGATCCAGAGACAATCGTTATACCCCAGGTCAGTAAGGCACTTGGGGTAGTCATTCTACCTGTGGCTCCCATCCCCTTCCCCCTCCCCTGGCCACCTACCCACCCTTGTTTCAGGCCCACAGTGCTCCTTGTGCTTTCTCACTCACTTCACTCATTCCCCCACTGCTCTTCCTTCCTGCCTTTCCCACAAGGACCTCTGGAGACCGACACATACTCAAATGATTCACCTTTACATATTCAACCTCATCACCTACCACCTCTTTCAAACACTGAGCTAAAACTGGGTTTTGAAAAGAACACTGTGAAGGGTAAGGCAGCGGGACCTGCATTCTCCCACATTCTCTCTGACACTTCCACACCCTAATTCACAAGCAGTTCTCTTCCTTCTCTGGGCATCCCATCTGATGGATTGCCCTTTTCTCTTTATCATTCCTATCTCACTCTATTTTTTCTAGGCCAGGTCCAGACTCGATTCCTTAAATACATACACTACCTGTTCACTCACACTCCGCTTGCTATGCTAGGCCCAGTGTCAAAATCTTGAGTGTCTCCCAAAACTGCAATCTGCCTTGCGTGTTACTTTCTTCCCCCTACTTCACCACCCTCAAATTCCTAATCCTGGGCCAATTCGTTCACCTGAAAAAGACAAAAATCACACATGTGGCTTGGTCCTGTTATAATATTACAGTTCTTAAAGGCCAGCCTTGTAGCACAGCACTTAAGCAGTACACAGCGAGAGCCAGGTCCCACTTGGCTGATCATGGTTCAGGACGTGCTGGGCATGTGCACTCATGGATGCCCAGCAAAATGGATAAATGGAGAAGAAAAGAACTGCAGCATGACTGGGACCCATTGGGGGATACTTGTGCATGCATGTGCCTCTGACATTAAAGAAAAAAAATTATGGTCTTCAAATTCAGCTAGACACTGAAGCAAAGCTACTGCATGTTGTTAATCAGGTGTTTCCCCATAAATGGCACTGCCTTTCCTTCCAAACTTCTGCCACTCTACCTCTTCCAGGCTTACTGGTATGAGAGGGACAGGAATTTTTCCATGTTTTCCTCAACCATTTTTATAGGTTGTTTAATAAAAATATTTCTTTCATTTATTTTTCATATTATCTCAGACTTAATGATGGTCCTCAGTACAGAAGTTTTTACTTTCAGGTAGTTAGATCTGTCCAACATTGCCTTTTGCCTTTCTTTTATTATTTCTCTGCTTTGAAATTTCTCCTTGGAGCCAGCAGGTGGCATGGTGGTTAAGGCGCTGGACACTCCATGTGGTTGACCACAATTTGAGTCCCGGACCTGGTGGTTTGTTTTCTCACTTTCCTTCTCTTTCTCTGTGTGTCTCTCTCCGGTCAAATTAAAATAAATGAATGAATAAATAAAATTAAAATTAGTAGTTCTTAAAAAAAAGGAAAAAATTTCTCCCCATTCAATAATAACAGATTAAAAACTCTGATTTTCACTTTTCGATAGACTAATTTTTTGACTACTTCATTCCCTATTATATATGGAATGAGATTTGGATCGAAACTGAGTTGTACAAGGTCTTCAAAAAGTTCATAAAAATATGAATTATGGACACCAGCAGTTAGCATAATGGCTAAGTTGCTGGACTCCCACATAGTCAACCGTGGTTCGAGTCCCGGACCCGGTGGCTTAAACTCACTCCAGGTACATGTACGTGCATGCCCAAGATCCCAAGAAGAGAATGGAGGAGATCTCTCTCTCAAAAAA
Organism: Tupaia belangeri chinensis; assembly: GCF_000334495.1. Taxonomy (NCBI): domain Eukaryota; kingdom Metazoa; phylum Chordata; class Mammalia; order Scandentia; family Tupaiidae; genus Tupaia; species Tupaia belangeri. The sequence goes on along the minus strand of NW_006159682.1, from coordinate 164,200 downwards.
AAAAATATATATATATAATATATATATATGTATTATGAAAAAAATTGTGTATGGATTTCAAAAACTTTTGCACTAAAATATACTCCTACTTTAATCCATTTCCCACCAACTTTCTGAAGTCCTCTCATATTTAAAATGACTAAGTAATTCTCACCATCCCTTGTTTTACAAAGTTACTTCTTATATATTCCATTTATTTGCCTACAGTAAGATTGGGCTCTGGGATACAATACATTTTAAGTAATGTAATTATTTTTTCTTTGTATGTGTTCATTTGTGATGAGAATAGTCCGCGGTATTTTCATCTAATAATAGCTGAATACACTATATTCGTTTCCAAGGATACTCCTCTAATGATTTTATGAGTAAGAAATGGTTTCCCTGCCCACACTACATGTTTGTTACAGCTGATGCCTGCACACAATGCTCCTGTCTACTCTGAGTGCCCTGGTGCCCTACCACTGGGTCTAGATCCAAAACCTTTCTAAGAAAGCTACCCTTCCTAAACAGTATACATTTCTCTAACCAGAACGAGATTCATAAAACCTTTTCTTTTACTATTCTGCACGCTTAGAATTCACTTTCTCATTGGTGAAATCTAGTTTACACAAAATAAAGGTACTTCACACTATTTTTATTTCATAGGCCAACGTTTATCAGCTCTGAAATATTTTCCCACTGTTCCTGTTATCTTCATAATTATGTTTTTGTGTTTTAATTTTTTAAGACATACTACATTCACAATTCAAAAATCCTTTCCATAACATAAAAAGGGAACTTATATTTGAAGAGTCTCATTCCTACATTATCCACATGTAGCCCACTTTGTTCTTGCTTATCAATTATTTTTATTAGTTCCTTATATACCCTTCCAATATTCTTTATACAAATACATGTAACTGCAAATATAGTCTTTTTTCCTCCTGCCTTCTCAGATAAAATATCCAGGTTTGCACTTTACTTTCTTTCACCCAGAATATCCTGGATATTTTTCCACGTTAGAATATGTTTTGTCATCATTTTCTTATAGCTCTATGATATTTCTCTGCGTAAGACAAACTATTGGGTCATGGAAAAGTCATGATGCATTTTCCACTTAGAACACAGAAAGCAACAACTATTCCCACCCTAATGCAAAAATAGCCACAGCTATTCCCACTCTAATGATTTTTCGGACGACCCAATAGTTTAATACTGTATTTTTCAAATATCAGACTTTATTTATTCATTTATCTATTTTTGAGAGAGAATTTGCTACAGGGTATATGTGCTCGCCAGACAGAGAGACAAAGAGAAAGAAAGTGAAAAATCACACACACTCCCTTGGTGGTGTGATAGCCATGCCATGATCCTTTTTTCTTCATTTTCCTCTCAGGATTTTGGGCATGCACGCACATGCACCCAGTGTGAGTTTTAAGATGCCAGGTCCGGGACTCAAACCGTAATCAGTCACGTGGGAATTCAGTGAAATAATCATTATGCCATCTGCTGGTCCCAGACTTTTATTAATTTGAGTCTCTTTTCTGTTCTTTCTTTCTTTTTTTTGGGAGAGGTTTTTGCTATAGGGCACATGTGTTCACCAGAAAGACAGAGAGAGACAGAGAGACAAAAAAGTGAGAAATCACCCCCTAAGGGGGATGGCCATACCACAATCCCTTCTTCTCCATTCTTCTGTCGTGATCTTGGGCATGCATGAACATGCACCCAGTGTGAGTTTAAGCCACCGGGTCCAAGACTTGAACTGCGATCGACTACGTGGGAGTTCAGCAACATAACCATTACGGCAACTGCTAGTCCCAATTTAAGTCTCTTTTCTGAAAATAGCTTAAGAGAAACAACTGTACAAACCAAATAGCACAGAAACCTGTAGGGTATGATTTCAAAATCTGTATTCTATGAGTAAATATGAATTTCCTAGTATCTCACTTTATCACTTATCTCAAGTTTACACTATGATCTTATCTAAAATTTACCAATCACTCTAGTCATGAACTCTGACAATAGAAGGACAGTTCTCAGGGTGATAGGCCTCAAAACCTGAAAGCTACCCAACTTTACTGAGGGTTTCAATGGGCCTGCAGAAAATGACGTATGTTGTACAAGAGACACAAGTCAAGAAATGTTCCATTGTACTCAGTAGAACCTGGACAGGCTTCACTGAAGAAGTAACCTCTGTCTCAATCCGAAGTAATGACATACTTAAAAGGCAGATGAGAGAAAAGGGAAAAGATCAAAGGAGGAAGAGTATAAACAGAAGTTTGAAATAAAATACCCAATTAAGAACTCTAAATACTTCCATCTCCGCTTAGAATGCAGAAAGCCACAACTATTCCCCCCAATGCAAAAACCATCATATCTATAAAATCAAAATTTCTCTCAGCCTAACACGTAGATGTTAAAAGGTAACCAAGTAAATTTAATAACATTCCAAGCAAATTTTATTTCTCTCCTTGGAAAGATAAGGTCCTTCAAGAAGACTCCACACACAAACTATTTTACCTTTGGCAGGACACAAAAAATAAATGGTGACAATACAAGAATATAAGAAAATGGCTAAAACTGTAACAAATTCTTAAGACAAAGTGTGAACTAATATGTCAGTATAGAATAATTAGGAACCCAAGACACAAGGATTTTGCTCAATTGCAAGACTGTTCACATGCCTCAACTGAGTATGTACAAGAAAGATTAGAAGTAGGACAGGAAACCAGAGAGAACATGATTATGGCAAGTGTGTAGGAGGTGTTGAGGACAGACCTGAAGCTCTACCCGATTCCCCACCTGTTCTCTAACATGGAAAAAAGCCTCAAGCCACTAGGGAAATAGAAAACCCTCTCATTCCAAGTCCAGCAAAAAACCATTTCTTCTGGGAAAAATAAAAACCCACTGCCTCTCGTCCAGGGGAGGGGTTGAAAACTACTCGCAGCCATGGGACAGTGGCAAAGGCATTGTTTCTAAGAGAAAAGTAGAAGTTAAAACCTCTCCCACAGTGAGGGAAGAAGAGCAGGAAAAAGTCTTGAGCAAAGGGTTCTGCACCAACATCAAGAAGAGATCTGCTACCGTCAGGACAAGGGAAAGATACTCCTGTCCAGGATCCACGACTAATCCATGGCAAAGTCTGATTGCCATAAGACAATGAGGCAGCAATGATGAGAAAGCCCAATCCCCAATGCCGAGGAGCAGCCTACAACTGAATCTAGACCAGAAAAAGAGAAGACTATCCTGCCCCACCTGCACAGCACTGAGTAATAACCAACAAGCCTACTACTGGGAGAGGGTCAACACAGAGAGAAATCTTTCTGTTGCACTCATGTGCAGACTGTTGAAAGTTGAGAGTGAGAAAAACCAAGTAGTACCACATGCCACAGTCTAAACACAAGGCTCCGACAGCCAGCTGCTGGAGAAAGCTAAAGTCTGACATGCACTGAGGTAATCATAGCAACAAAATCCAAACCCAGCTCAACTCTTCATGGCCCTGACTAACCGCCAACATGAACGGCCTGACAGATGAAGTAGCAAAGGTTCGCTTAGCCTCTCCTATTCTTCTGCATATGGCCATGAGCACTAAATCAGAATTAAGAGGCGCATATAAAAGCAAAGAAAAAAACAACTGTTTGTCAAAAAATAAAGCATTCAAGAGAATCAGAAATAATACTGTTGCAGGGGCCGGTAAGTGGCATGGTGGTTAAAGGCGCTGGACTCCCACATGGTGGACCACAGTTCAAGTCTAGGACCTGGTGGCTTGCTTTCTCACTTCCTCTCTCTCTCTGTCTCTCTCTGATCAAACTGGAAAATAATAATGATAATAACAATAAATAAAGTTAAATAATTTTTTTTTTTTTGGAGAGGTTTTTGCTACAGGGCACGTGCACTCACCAGGAAGACAGAGAGAGATAGAGAGACAGAAAGCGAGAAATCACCCCCCGGGGGGATGGCCACGCCACAATCCCTTCTCCTCCAATCTCTCAGGATCTTGGGCATGCACGCACACGTGCCTGGCTTGAGTTTAAGCCACCGGGTCCAGGACAAGAACAGCGGTCGACTACATGGGAGTCCAGCGACATAGCCATTATGCTAACTGCTGGTCCCAATAAAATAATTCTTTAAAAAAAAAAAAAAAGAAATAAAAGAAATAATGTTGTTGTTGAAATGATCAGACATAGGTTTTAAAAGAACAAGAAATAAGATGTTAACAGTCGAGTAGGAAAGGTGAACAACCTGCCTGACCAGATGGAGAACTTCAGCAAAGAAGGAAATGTTTAAAAAGTAAAGTAAAAAAGATAGAAACAAAGAAAAAGATATCAGATATGAACAATTTTTTTGACAGGCTCAACAGTAGTCTGAACACCACTGAGGAAAAAATAAGTCAGCTTGAAGATTGACAATAAAAATAATCTAAAATTAAACCAAAAAATGTTTAAAGTGGGGAAAATACAGTTCAGGGCATCCAAGAGCTACAAAACTATTAGGCTGTCAAAAAGTTATTATGTATTTTTCTATGCAAAAATGCATCATGACTTTCTGGATGAACCAATATATCAAAATGTCTCATAGCCATATCATTGGGGTCCCAGGAGGGAAAAACAAAAATAATAGGACATAAGAAATATGCCAATATTTTTCTCACATGAATCTCAGACAACAAACTAGAGACTTAAAAAATCCCAAAGAACTCCATGCATGATAAACATCAAAATGCACACATACCCATACCTGCATATTCACAGTCATACTGCTGAAAAATAAAGATTAAAATCTTGAAAGCAGAGGGGGAAAAAAAGATTACATAGAAAGAACAAGGCTGAAAATTACATTAGACTTCTTATCAGGAAATTATGCAAGTCAAAAGATAACACAGTACCCATCTTCCTGGGAAAGAAAGGAAGGAAAATAAAACTGAACATGGAATTCTATTAGCAACATATTTTTCAAAACTTAAGGCAGAAATACATTTGGAAAGACTTTTCTGGACAAATTAAGTCTCAGAGAATTCACTCCCTGCAGGCATTGGAAATGCTAAAAGAAGTTCTTCAGGCAGAAGAATAATACCAGGGAGAAATCTAGATCTACCAAAAAGCAATGAGAAGACATAGAAAGGAAAAGTAGCTATAAAAAGACTTTTTTTTTCCTTATATTTTGTTCACTTTAGAAGGGCATGCACCAACTACTGGGTCATTGGAAAAGGCATGATGCATTATGCACAGAAAAGCATAGAAAAACACATCATGACTTTTCCAATGACCCAATTAAACAAAAATAATAACACTTTCTTATGGGACTGATAACATATATAAAAATAAAATGCATAATAGCAGCATTAAAATGAGAGATACAAAAGTGAAGCACACTGTTGTATGTATGACATATGAAGCAGCATAACATTATTTAAATTAAGAATGTAATATATACTTTTTTTTTTTTTAAAGAGATTTTTGCTACGGGGCATGTGTGCTTGCTGGAGAAACAGACTGAGACAAAGAGACAGAAAGTGAAAAATCCCAGGGCGGATGGCCACACTGCAATCCCTTCTCCACTCTCCTCTTGGGATTTTGGGCACACATGTACACACGCCCTGCATGAGTTTTAAGCCATCAGGTCTGGGACTCGAAGCGCACCCGACTATGTGGGAGTCCAGCAACGTAACCATTAAGACATCTGCTGGTCTCAAGAATGTAATATATGAAGGGTATATCTTTTAAACCCTAGAGTAAGTGGTTCTCTACCAGGGCAATATCCTCCCCTCTAACGCTCCATTTTTTGCCCCAGAAGAACATTTAGCAAAGACTGGAGTCATTTTTGGTTGTCATAAGTGGGTGCTGAGAGTGGCTGCTGCTCTCATCTAGTAACTAGAAGCCAAGCATGCTGCTCCAAATCCTACAATGTATACAGGATAGTTACTCTTCCAACAGCAAAGCATCATCTGGCCAAAATATCGGTATTACCAAGACTGAGAAAACAATACCTAGAACAACTTCTCAAAAACAACAAAAACAACTAATAAGCCAGAAGTGAGATAAAATGGAATCATGAAAAATTATTAACTCAATAGAAGACAAGAAAAAAGAGAAAAACAAAAGATTCAAAAAATAAAAACTAGCAAGATGGTAGATTTAAAGCTAAATTTATTGATGATTGAATAAAAATTATCTAAATACTCCAACTGAAAGAACAGGATATCATGTCAAATTTTAAAACAAGCACCAACTACATGCTATCTACGAGATACTCACTTCAAATACAAAGACACAGAAATCTTAAAAGTAAAAGGATAAATTTTAAAAATTGCATATTAATATCTGACAAAGCAGACCTCAGAACAATATGCTCAAATAGATTATCCCAGGAATGAAATGTTGGCTCAACATATGAAAAATATCATCAACATAATTAACTACAGCAGACTGAAAAATAAATGATCATCTAAATATATGTGAAAAAAGACATAAATAACAAAATTTGTAGTCATTCATGATTTAAAAACTCTCAGAAACTAGAAACAGAAGGGAATATTCTAAACCTAGGTCATGAATCTACAATAAATCTACAACTAACATTATGCACCATCATGAAAGACTATCTGCTTTCCCCTAAAAAGAGGAATGAGGCAAGACATCTGCTTTCACTACTCCTATTCAACATTATGCCACTCAACTCTGTACCGTATTGCCAGTGCAACAATACAAGAAAAAGAAATAAAAGCCTAGAGATGGGGAAGAGGGAGAAACAAAACTGTCTTTTTTCAAAATTTATCTGTATAGTATTAGGATTGTCCACATGGAAAATCCCAAAGGATCTACTACTAAAACTAGTAAGTGAATATAGCAAAATTGGGGGACCAGCAGGTGGTGTGGTGGTTAAGGTGCTGGACACTCCCACATGGCTGACACAGTTCAAGTCCTAGACCTGGTGACTTGCTTTCCCACTTTCTCTCCCTCTCTCTCTCTGTCTCATTCTGGTCAAATTAAAATAAATGAATGAATAAATAAAAAAAAACTTTTTTAATATAGCAAAATTGCAGAATACAAAGTCAACAAACAATTCAATGGCAGAAATGACTAATTAGAAATAAATGAACAAAGTAATAGCAATTATATTAACATTAAAAAAGAAATACTTAAGATAAATATTAAAAAATATATATGATCGTGCACTCAAAAATATAAAATACCCAGTGAGAAACCAAAGACTTCAAAATTACAGAGACTCAAGAGCAGATCAATATCATTAAGATGTTAATTCATCCCAAATTAATTTGGCGTTTCTGTAAATACCAATTAAAATCTGTTTGTTTGTTTTTTGTAAAAAACAAACAAACAAACAAAAAAATACCCGACAAACTGATTCTAAAGTTTATATGGCAATGCAAAGAACCTAGAATAGTCAAAGCAATTTTGAAAAAGAACAAAGTTGGAAGACGTAAGACTACCTGATTTCAAAGCTTTCTGTAAAGCTACAGTAATCAGGACATTGTGGTTCTGGCATAAGGATAAACATAAGAATCAATGGAACAGAAGGGTCAGTCCAGAAATAAACCTATAATAATCACAGTCCATTGATTCTCTCAACAAAAGTACCATAGTAATTCAATGGAAAAAGAATGATCTTTACAACAAGTAGTGCCAGAACAATTGGCAAACTGTATGCAAAGAAAATAAATAAATAAACTCTTCAATCTATATCTCACATCTTACATAAATATTAGTAGATCTAAAGAATGGACAACTATAAAATATTTAGAAGAACACATAGGAGGAAATCTTTGGCTTGGCAAACTTACTGAGCAAAGAGCCAGAAAGTAAGTATTTTATGCTTTGTGGGTCATACAGTCTGATGCAACTGCTCAAACCTTCCATTGTAGCATGGAAGCAGACACAGAATAGGTAAACAAATGGTCATGGTTGTATTCAAGTAACACTCTAATTACAAAAACAAGTAGTGGACTGAATCATGTCACAGTTGGCCAACTCCTGGGTTAAGCAAAGAATTTTTAAACATGACACAAAAAGTGCACACTATAAAAGCAAATTTTGCTAAATAACACTTTATCAAAATCTCAAACTTTTGCTCTTTAAAAAGTAATGTTATGCAAATGTAGCTGCCTATTCCTTCCCGCCTGGACGCACCTGTCACCTCCACACACCAAGAAATGGGGCTTTATTTCCCAGTCTCTTGAATCTTGACTGGCTCCTTACTTGGATTTAACTAGCAGGAGGTAGCCAAAGTGATGTTCTGACACTTCAGAGTTCAGAAAGACTGGCCAGAAGCCATCCAACTATCCTGATATCAGGATGCTGTGAACAGGTCATGTGGAGGCATATCAAGTCTCAGACATGTGAGAGAGCCTTGGGTTACATAGCCAATCCCATCTACCAGGCGAGCAGTGACCCTAGCTGATGTCACATAGAGCAGAGGAATCCCTTGGTCCAGGGATTCCCCAGTTCCTGGACTGTGGACAGGTCCTGGTCATCCAGGCTTGGCGGCAGGGTGTGGAGGATGTTGTGAAAGAGAGAGAGGGAGAGATAGGAGGAGAGCAAGGCTTCATCTGTGTTTGCAGCCACTCCCTATCCCTTGCGCTAACACCTGGGCTCTGCTTCCTATGCAATCAGTAGTATTGGATTCTCATGGGAAAGCAAGCACTACTGTGTGATTGTTTCATTGTACACTGCAACATGATAGTGGTAAAAGTGGGGTGTGCGGTGGATGTAACGTGCTTGGGGCATCCTGGAACTAACCCTCCCTCGTCTGCAGAGGGACTGTCTTCCACAAGGCTAGTTCCTGCTGCCAGGAAGACTGGGGACTGCTGCCCTGGCCAATCCCTGTCCAAACTCCTGATCTACAAAATTAGAAAAAGAATTAAATTGTTGGGGCCAACAGGTGGCATGGTGGTTAGGGGTGCTGGACTCCCACATGGCTGAACACGGTTCAAGTCCCAGACCTAGTGGTTTGCTTTCTCACTTTCTCTCTCTCACTCTGTCCCTCTCTGGTCAAATTGAAATAAATTAAATAAAGTTAAATAAAATAATTCTTAAAAAAAAAAAAAAGAAATCTTCACTTTGCTTACTTTTCCACTTTGGTAGCCACTCCCCTGGCCCAGGCCCTTGTCTTCTCATTGAGCCCCTGACCTCAGAATAGGTAAACAAATGGTCATGGTTGTATTCAAGTAACACTCTAATTACAAAAACAAGTAGTGGACTGAATCATGTCACAGTTGGCCAACTCCTGGGTTAAGCAAAGAATTTTTAAACATGACACAAAAAGTGCACACTATAAAAGCAAATTTTGCTAAATAACACTTTATCAAAATCTCAAACTTTTGCTCTTTAAAAAGTAATGTTATGCAAATGTAGCTGCCTATTCCTTCCCGCCTGGACGCACCTGTCACCTCCACACACCAAGAAATGGGGCTTTATTTCCCAGTCTCTTGAATCTTGACTGGCTCCTTACTTGGATTTAACTAGCAGGAGGTAGCCAAAGTGATGTTCTGACACTTCAGAGTTCAGAAAGACTGGCCAGAAGCCATCCAACTATCCTGATATCAGGATGCTGTGAACAGGTCATGTGGAGGCATATCAAGTCTCAGACATGTGAGAGAGCCTTGGGTTACATAGCCAATCCCATCTACCAGGCGAGCAGTGACCCTAGCTGATGTCACATAGAGCAGAGGAATCCCTTGGTCCAGGGATTCCCCAGTTCCTGGACTGTGGACAGGTCCTGGTCATCCAGGCTTGGCGGCAGGGTGTGGAGGATGTTGTGAAAGAGAGAGAGGGAGAGATAGGAGGAGAGCAAGGCTTCATCTGTGTTTGCAGCCACTCCCTATCCCTTGCGCTAACACCTGGGCTCTGCTTCCTATGCAATCAGTAGTATTGGATTCTCATGGGAAAGCAAGCACTACTGTGTGATTGTTTCATTGTACACTGCAACATGATAGTGGTAAAAGTGGGGTGTGCGGTGGATGTAACGTGCTTGGGGCATCCTGGAACTAACCCTCCCTCGTCTGCAGAGGGACTGTCTTCCACAAGGCTAGTTCCTGCTGCCAGGAAGACTGGGGACTGCTGCCCTGGCCAATCCCTGTCCAAACTCCTGATCTACAAAATTAGAAAAAGAATTAAATTGTTGGGGCCAACAGGTGGCATGGTGGTTAGGGGTGCTGGACTCCCACATGGCTGAACACGGTTCAAGTCCCAGACCTAGTGGCTTCCATATTCTCTCTCTCTCTCTCTCTCTCTCTCTCTTATTCTGTCCCTCTCTGGTCAAATTATAAATAAATAAAGTTAAATAAAAAGAATAAAAAAAGTAAATTGTTTATAGTCACAAGGTTTTGGGGTGATTATTTACATGGCAATAGGCAACTGAAACAGACTACAAGCTTGTGATCAGCAAATTACAAACACTGAGTATCAATTTGGGTTCTACAAGTTCTGAGTTATAGGTTTTCATTTTTGATAAGAAAAAAATAAGCAGTTTTGTAGAACTATACGAGCTTGTAAAAAGAACAATGAACCCAACAGACTATAGTTTCAAATCATTTTTTTTAATGCAGATCATTTGAATGAGGTTTCTTATGGATAGATTCCATCCAGACAGATGAAATCAGAACTCAGAAGACATTTTCATGTCAGAGGAGACCAAGGTGACACAGTCTTGATACTTTTGTTCTCTGAAGACTTAATACAAGAAACTAGATGAATGCATAATTAAGATATCATTAAACTGTCTTCATCATATGTGATGTTTTAAGTGAGCTTTTGATAGGCTCTAAATAGCTGTCGGTTTGATTAAGTCTTCTAGTAAGAGCACACAGAATAAATGCCCTATAAGTTAGAGCTATATACATTGATAGTCCACCAATCTATTGATACCTCACCCCTACACTTGCTCCCACTGAGCTCACCAATTTATATAATGCTATACTTCTTGGTCCTTGACTTTTTTTTTTTTAATCTTAAATAGCATCTAAACAAACAACCACATAAGTGTGCACATACATAAACAGTGAGGAGTTAAGTTTCACCTTGAGGGGGGAAGTGTTTGAATAAATTCGAAATCCTTTGTTCAAAATAAACACGTGCAGACATTTATTTATTCAGTCATTCATTTTAATCAATATGGAGTTGGTAATATTTACTTTATGCTTTGGGTTATAACCCAATACTACGTTATTTATTTTGTTGCTCAAATTGTTCCAGCGTTAGTCACTGGATGCTCTTTCATACTGGCTCCTGTATCCTTTTGCCAAGCCTGTAATCCTTTTGGATTTTGAGTATTTTCTTAATTAACATTATAAAATGTTCCAGGCTCATCTGGCATATCCCTGCCCTAGCACTAGAATCAGCCATTTTCCAAGAAGCCTTAGTTCTTTTTATCACAGAATGGAGTACACTCATGCTACTAAGGTATCACTGTGTCTAGGTCCTCTCAGCAAATAGAGCTAAGAAATAAATGCATGTATCTATAATTATTTCTGCATATGTACCTAAATTAAACCAAATCTGATTCTTACTGATGTCTCCAGCTCTAATCCATTACCACATGGCCCATTCTACCCTTCTCCCTGCCCCCAGTTACCTGTGAAGGCACATGCACTCAACTACAGGAAGAAAGAGAGAGAGGAAGAAAAGAGAGAAAACACCCCACAATGGGGCAGGGTCATATCAAATCCCCTTTCTCTAGTTGTCTTTCCCATCAGGATCTTGGGCACACACGCACATACATTCAGTGTGTTTTTCAAGCCCCCAGGGCCAGGACTTGAATTGCACTCAGCCAGGTGGGATCCTGACTCCCTTAACAACTATGCTACAGAGTTGGCCCTCAAAAAATTGTTTTTATACCAAAATAAACTTGTACTTTGATTCAGTTTTTCTACAAAAGTTTTGAAGTCCCCTCAGAAATGTTTTCAGATTTGTTAGCCCATACTCTCCCAAGTTTTGTCCTACTTTTTCTTCTGAAAGTCTTATTAGCAGAATCCTCATTTTAGCTGTATGTGTTCCTAAGATCTCTGACCTGCACCTCTCCCTCTGTGTGAGCTTTCATGTCCATGACTTTAGTTACTTTCCAAATGCTGATACTTTCAAAAATCAGTATCTCCAACCCAGATCTCTCCAATCTTCAAACCACTTACATAACTAGCACCTGGATCTGAATTTAGATGTCCCATAGGTACCTCAAACTGAACACATCATCCTTCCTTCATCTCCTCCAGAGCTCACCTACTGAAAGGGCTCATCTTCACCTACCTATCTGACAAGGCAGAAATGTAATATCAGGCCCATCTTCCCTCTTTATCTCCCTAACACCTAACCACCAAAGCCTAATTCTTTCTAAAATCTAGTAGTTCTCTCCATCCCTAGATCCTCTGATAGCCAGCCCAATATTCCCTCTCTTCTAGAAATACTTACTGTTAGAACATGAATAAACAAGACAATCCTCTAATTGATCTCCTTATATTCAATATTACCTGGTTCTAATCTTTTTTAGTTTAGTTTTTGTTGTTGTTTGTTTGGTTGTTTTTTTTGTTTTGTTTTGTTTTGTTTTTGTTTTTGTTTTGCTATAGAGCCATGGGGCTTGCTGGAGATAGAGACAGAGATTGAGAAAAAGAGGGAAAATGAGAAATAACCCTCAGGGGAGATAGTCATGCTGCAATCCCTTCTCCATTCTCCTCTAAGATTTTGGGAACATGCACACACATGCCTGGAGTGATCTTCAGGCCACCAGGTCCAGGACTTGAACCTAAGAGCTGGCCATGTGGGATCCAGCCACTTTAACCTCCACGCTACCTGCTGGTTCACCTAGCTCTAATCTATTCATACTGTGGCCTGAGTGATCTTTCTAAAACAAACACTGTATCACATAACTTTCTCATTCAAGTCTTTCAATAGCTTCCCAATCCTCTCCACATACAGCCCAACTGCCCTGATACTATTTTCAAGGTTTTTTATACTATCCCTAGTTACCTTACCTCTCCGGTGTCATTTGTTTCTCTCACCCTATACCTTCTGTAATCAACTAATCAGAAATTACAATCTGTCTCTCCTTTATAAGTTTTTGTTTTGTTTTTAAAGTTTATTTATATTTCTTCTATGAGCAAGAGAAAGAGAGAGCACCTCCAGCAGGTCTTGATATGATCCACCCTCAGCCTCAGTAAGACCTGGATCATGGGCACATGCCTAGCATACTCATGGAAGTCTCTGGACATCAACCTGGAACCTTCCCATAGGAGTCAGCCTCACAAGCATCACATGTAGCCAATGTGCCACCATCTAGCCTCTCCCCTGAATTAAATCAGATGTTCCTTCTTCAGAAACCCATTCCCTCCCCCAACTGGGTTAAGTACTCCTGCTCCATGCTCACATTCTAATACAGTCCACCCACTGTAGCATCCATCACACTACACTACAACTACCTGGTTATCTGTATCCCTCACTAAATTGTAAGCTCTGTCAGGGCAAAACTCACATTACCTTGTTTATCACTGTATAGTCAGTGACTAGCTCTCTGCCTAGCACACAGCAGGA
>NW_006159682.1:139727-150376 GCF_000334495.1 Tupaia belangeri chinensis | reverse complement strand
CAGGAATACAATAAATACTTAAAACAAATATTTTGAGTTTTTATTGGGTTGTCGGAGTCATAATGCATTTTTGCATAGAAAAACATAGAATAACATGTCATGTAGTTTCAGACAACCCAATATGTTTGTTATTTCTATGGCTTAGGTTTAATGACTATTTTACAACTAATCAAAATGAAATCTCTTAAAGTATATATATATCTTAAGATACAAAGTTTAATATTAATCTGTTAAATCAAGTTTATTAATTTTGTTATTAGTATTTCCTTGGAGGCTTTCTTCAGGATAAGTACAAAGCTTGCGTAATGTCTGAAACTTGGTCTATCTGGAAATCTCTCTTTGCTTTTGTATCTGAATGGCAGTGAGCAAGGTAAAATATTCTGACGTCACATTCCTTCTCTCACAGCCTTGTAGCAATCAATGTCACCTACATTAGTAGTTCGTGAACTCCAAACCTAGGACCAATATTCTTCGAAATGAAGTTTTTACTGCTCTTCAAAATATGAAAATAGAAGGCAGTGATATTTAACCCAAGGCAACAATCATTCACATGTTTATGTTTTATACTTTATATTCTTGTTTGGCAATAAACAAAGTGTGATATTTATGTTAATTGCCCCAACTTTCTACTAGGATTTTACTAGTTCATAAATCCAAAGGTCTGGAATTCTCTGATACAGCATTTTTCATTAAACAGAAGACTGGATTACAACTTAATTACTCTCCTTGGAAAATCACTTGGTTTTTCTCCCCTGCATACTTGTGGAATTTTCTCTCTTACCCTTGAACATCAGAAATAGGACCAGCATATTCACTAATCTTATTTGGTGAGTTCTTTTAAAAGTACAAGTCATCAGTTTAGCTTCATTTTTAACACTTTTCTTTGAGAATTTTTTGATTATTTATACATCATTTCTGTTCTTTTCTTCTACTGGGTTGTCAGAAGTCATGACACATTTTTGCATAGAAAAACACAAAAACAATATATCATGACTTTCCTAACAACCCAATAGAACACTCAATTTACATATACCAGCTCTCTTGAATCTATTTACTGTGTCTATGATCTTTTTGGTCATGACCTCCATCTCTACCTTCCCATAATTCTATAACATCATTATAACTACTCTTTTAAGCTTTATTTTAATTTGTTCATGACAGAGAAACAGTGAAAGAAAGTGCATGCAAAAGCATGAGGCCCCCATGACAGAGTCTCATCACTGCAGTTCCTTTCCCAGCCTTTTAGCTGGCCAGAACCAGGGATGTGTACACACTGACCCAACATGTTTCAGGTTGCCCCAGGACCCTGACCCCAATCAACCACGTGGCTCCAGCACTCAGGACAGCACACTACTGCCCACCTATCCCACCTTACCATGATCTAGTATCCTCATTCACTAGCATGATTTTCTGCAGTACCCAATCTACTTTTCATTATTATTACTTATTTAATTCAATATAACAATTTGTTTTCCTGAAGCTTTTTTCCCACTCTCTGAATGCTCCTTGTTCATAGCAATAGCCTTTTAAGTCTCATTGACTCCAAGAATTTGAATTTTTTATATCTGGTACAGTAACATAACTATTTCATAGGCAGCCATCTGCTATGAAAACTCAAATTGTGCCTTCTTTTAGACTGCTAAGTCTTCTTATTGCCTATGATTTTTCTGTTTGCTCACACCTACAAGGGGAATGGCCATGCTCTTCCAGAATCAGAAACTGAGAAAGGCTCTCTAAAAGATTATTTAGATCTGTATTGAAATCTTTTTCAGACAATTTCCCCTCTATGTCAGTCATGGAAACCCAAAACCATCTGGAGCTGCAACCTCTTCTCCACCTGCGAAGAAAGGGTTGCTCAGACTAGCCTCAGTAATACCTGTAATCCAGTCAGGAGACTGGCCCTCTGAGTCAGTCAGGATTAGGTTCAGTTGTTCATGAACAAAGACCAGTGGTTTACAGAAAAGAGTTTTATTTTTCTCTACATAAGAGAAAAATACTAGAGGGAAGTAGTTCAAGACAGATTGGCAGCTCTGTCAATCTGTCACCAAGAACCCCTGCTTGTTTTACCTTTTAACTCTGCCAGTCTTAACCCATGGGGTCAATGCTTAAAGTCATCTCATGGCCAAAAGATGATCACTTGCAACTCAAGAAATCACACCACGTCACGTCTTAGGGAAAAGAAAGGAGGAAAGGTTAAGAGTTCCTTCTAAGGCTTTCCAGAAGAGTCCATTTCTTTCAAAGAGCTTTCCTAGAAGCCCTATCCAAAAACTTCTGTTGACAGTCACTAGAAAACATGTTAGAGCTGGCCTCAATGATGGGCCTACAAAACAGTAGTTATGTTACTAACAAAGAAATAGAGAATAGATTCTGGGGAGGCAAATAGCAGTCTTATTCCCATCATTTTTGTCCCACTCCTGAACAAGTTTCTGGTTTGCCAATGTTCTCTTAATTATGATATTCATAATTAAAATCAAACAGATGTTATATGTAATCTTGTTGGGGTGTAATAGTTCATTCCTCCTGTAGTTAGGACATAAATTTTTAATTAGCACATTTTAAAGTTGTCCAAATTTTCCCATAAGTCATATCAAGCTTCTAATTATTTAAAACACATCCCCTCCCTTTTTTTTCTGGAAGAACTGTTTCAAAACAAATTCCTCATCCTGTATTTATGCAACTGATTTTCAAGGACACTTAACTGAGCACCTTTAGTATGATACTGGGGTCAAGTTGAAAACACAAAAAGACATAGTCCTGGACTTTTAAATACTTGTGATATCAAGTAGCTAAGGAGAGAAAACATACATAAATAGATGAACAAGACTGCAAAATACAATGTGAAACATTCCAGACAAAGGAAAGAGAAGATAAGTGTGCTACAAAAATGTTGGCAGATGAGAAAAAAGTTTAAAAGTGAAATGGAAGGAGGTAAAAGGTTACAAGAACATCCAACAATATTTGTAGGAAAAGGATGTAAAACTAGTAGAAAAAGACAGAGGCTAAAGAACAAAATGCAATGCAAAGAATAGTCTCCCTTTCTACTCCGCATCCCACCTCTATATTCACCTCTCAGAATCTCAGTCCTCTTAAATGTCTGCAGAATATTATCTTCATATTTATTCCTCAGTGTACTGCAATCTGGTTTTAGCATCACCACTTCTCTGAATTGTTCCTCTTTTGGTCATCTCTTAATTGGCAACTCACTACTCAGTCCTTATCTACCCTTGGGAATCGGGCATTGTTGACCACTTCCTCACTCTGGTTTCCATCACTCTTGGTTCACCTCTCACTCCTCCAAACATTCTTCCCTCCCTCCTGTGCTGGCTCTTCTTCTTCCACATACCTCTCAAACAACAGTGATCATTTTGCCTCAACGTCAATGCGTTCTTCCTAAGCAACTTCACCATGAACATGAAATTGACTACTATTGTCACTTATAAATGACTCCTAAATTTAGTCAAGTCCAAACATTTGACTTCAAATCCATATATCCACTAGTCTAACACACTATAACATCTTCCCACACGGTTGTTCACAAGTGCCTCAATCTCAATATGTCCAAGTGAGACAGATGTAGCCTCCGTTCTCACCCTAAAACCTACTCTTTACTCGTCAATCTGGTACCATGATTTCTGACAATATTCTCTCTCCTCTCTACCAATCAAGAAATCAGGACTATTTCTCTCTTTTTTTAAAGCTTTTTGTCATAGGGTATGTACACTCACCAGAGAGACAGATAGAAACAGTGAGAGGGGAAGTGGGAAATCACCTCCCAGAGAGATGGCCACACCAAAATCCCTTCTCTTCCATTCTTCTCCTGGGATCAGGGTCGCGCGCGCGCGCGCGCGCACACACACAATCACACACACACACACACGCGTGCCTGCTGTGATTTTTCAAGCCATCAGGTCCAGGACTGAAACCATGGTTGGCCAGGTGGGAGTCCAGCACCTTAACCACCATGCCCCCTGCTGGTCCCTCAACTGGTCTTAATGCTACATTTTTAACATTTCTTATATTTGTTTCCTCAACACTATCTCTACCGTTATATCATAGTTCAGTATATCATTGGATCACCAAAAAGGGCCAGTTCTCCCCAGCACCAATGATGTACAGTTCTAACGCATTCATTCACCGTGGCACCAAAAAGATTATTCCATTTCAACAAGTACAGTTTTCATTCCTCAGATCTCTCTTTTTAATAAATGCCTATTCTTGTTTTATAACCACTTGGTTTTGTTAAGGATATAATACATTCCCTATCTCTCTAATTTATTGCTACACTTATTTTAGAACTCCATTCTAGTAACTTTTTTCTTAACCCTAAGTTATTCTGTTTGTTGATTCTCTTTTATGGTATTGGCTTTTCTGAAACATTTGGAGATTTTTATCTTTGAACCTGGGATTTTGTTACACTCTGCTGGCTTTTGGTACAGCTCCCTCAGGAAGAAATACTCATCTCACATTGCTTTCAGTAGAAGTGGAGGAGGAGCAGAACGTGCCGCCAGATAGAGACCTCAGTGTCTTCCAGATATGAGCGTAGCCACTTACACAGTTGCTTCCCAGTCTTATAGACCTGTGCTTCCACATACGGCTCTCCCGTGGTCAAAAATCTTGAGCTTGGCCTACACTGGCATTAGACTGTACAGAGGCTAAAGCTGTTTGGCCACCCATGTTGCAGTGATGCTAACAAATCACCCTATTGATTACTCTGGGGTCCTTTTACGCCCCATTTCCCATACCTCTGGATATGAGTGTTACCCACAGGACCTCCTGTTTTCAGAAATTCTTCACATCTCCTCTTGTGTCTACACAGGGCTATATACATATTTTTTCCTGTAAGTTTGGTGAAGGAAAGCGAAAAGGTAGTGATTGTTCAACCTGTCTTCTTGAATTGGGCACACGATAAGTTTCCTAAATGCAAATCACATCATGAATCATCCCTTTTCCTTTAGAGCATTTCAGTGATTCTGGTTTTCTATAGACACACTCTACGTACCTCAGTATCATACTCAAAGTCCTCCAGGATTTCACTGATGAGTTCCCACACCTGCCCATTCCCTATGCAGTACCTTTCACGATCTAGCCGTATCTAACTACCTATGGCTGGCCATTTACGACATGCTTTTGCCGACCTTCACACCTGCATTCATCATTCCTTTCATCTCTAATGCTTCCTTCTCCAGTCCTGAGTCTTGTAAAGTCTTCTAGGCATCCTTTAAAACCTAGTTTCAAAGGGATGAGAATAGAAACATGTCAAGGTATTAACAGTGGTTGTTTTCTTTATTTTAGCTTATCAGCACTCCTAATTACTATAAATGAGAGAAAAAAGATTTTTACAGAGGGGTTCTCGCCTCTGTAAACTTATTTAACTAGTCAAAAAAGATTCACTTCATGTGGCCGGCAGGTGGCGTGGTACTTAAGGATGCTGGACTTCCACATGGCCAACCACAGACCTGATGGCTCTGCTTTCTCACTTTCTCTCTCTTTTTTTTTTCTCTCTCTCTGGTCAAATTAAAAATAAATAAATAAATAAAGTTAAATATAATAATTCCTTTTTTTAAAAAAAAGATTCCCTTCTTATTTGTGGCACTATGCTGCCAGGTTACATCACTTGTTTATTATACTATGTTGAGTTTTGTTCTCCAAGCAGTCTGTAACCTCATGAGGAGAGAGTGTATCTTCTCTTTCATTCTCTTCTCAGACCCTAAGCGAGTCTGAAATCTTGTATATACCAGATAAATGTTTCCTAGATAAATGACTGGACATCAACAGAGCTGGAGGGAATGGGAAGGGGCAGTCTCAAGCTCAGATGTACTGATCTTGGAAAGTCATTTAACTTTTCCTTCCAAAATAAATAAACAAACAAACAAACAAACAAGTAGGTGGAGCCAGTAGATGGGGTGATGGTTAAGGCACTGGACTCCCACATGGCCAACCAAGGTTCAAGTCCCAGACCTGGAGGTTTGAAAATCATGCTGGATACGTGTGCGTGTGTGCCCCAAATCCCAGTAGGATAACAGAGGAGAAGGGATTGCAGAGGGCCATGCCCTCTGAGAGGTGACTTTTCACTTTTCCTCTTACTGTCTCTCTCCTCTCCAGCAAGCACATGCACCCTATGGCAAAAAAAAAAAAAAAATCTTAAAAAAAAAAAGATTAAGGTAGTACACAAATTTAAAGGTGGTGAAGAAAGTATAGCAATTATGCAGTTGTAGACTTTCAAACTGAAAAAGATTTAAGAAAGCATCACGTCCAAACCCCATATTATAAAGAAGTACAACCCACAGAGATAAACTGATTTTGCTCAAACTCAGAACACTTCCAACTGAATAGAGATTAGAATCCAGATCTTCTAATTCCCACTACAAAATAGCTCATTCAACTCCACTGACTTACTCCATTACCACTCATACATTTTGAGGCTTTGATAAGGAAATACAATGTTAGCAGTTAAATACTGCCTAAAAATTAAAGTTCTCGCAACATTCACTACCACCTAAATTTTAGTCTGTGAGCATTCTGCCAGGATTTGCTTGCCTTTGAATATGACTGTTCCTAGAGACAGCTAGTGCTCAAACTGGGGAAGGAGAGGTGAAAAGCATTCATTCAGGCCATATATCTGACTTCACCAAGTAACCAACCACACACACAGACATAAGACTTGCTCTTTTCATGGATATAAACTGTAATTTCATCAGATATCTTAAAACAAACAAATAAGCATGAAAAGTCATCTCTTAACACTGAAAGCAAGGCAAATTTCCCAAACTAGCATATCTGTGGTCTTACCAGGAAGGAAAAAGGGGTTTTTGTCGATTTGGTTTTGGTAAGGGGTTGTCCCTTTCCCCTTATCCTGGAAACAAGAAGTTAGCAAAGATACACAACTGTAATCAAAACAGAGTTTTCACTGTGGTAGTTTTCAACTGCGTAGTCCATCATAGCTACTCCAGACAGTCTGGCACTAGAATACTCGGGAAGCTATACGGTCATGTTTTATTGACAGGAGACTATAAAGAACTCTGACGCATCAAAGAAAATCACATAAAACTTTGGCTGCATAGCAATCAACTCCCTTTAAAAGGGTATCTTCTATTTTAAATATTCATAAAGATATTTTCTTCTCCTTACTATCCCTGAAGACATTTTTAAGTCCCTCCCTCCCCTGCCAGCACTGAAGAGATTTGCAAAGGTCTCATATACCTAAGTCTCAACAGATGTGGACTCTGGACTTTGCCATTTCAAAGGAAATACTGAGCAAAATAAAAGGAAAATGCAAACTAAGCTTGGGACACTGCAATTGGAATGCCACTGCATGTTGTTTATTATGCTTAATTTGCATATAGATAATCAGCTGGTGAGAAGTAGCTATGTGAAAATAAAAGTTAGGTTAAGAATAAAATAAAAAGGGGCTGCAGCAGGAAAAAGAAACCATAAATTACCTGAGAGACAAGATGGACAAAAGCCAAAAATCTGAAACACAAAACCAGAGACATATTGCAAAAGTAAAGTATAAGAAACAGGTCATTTCACTCATCAGATGTGTCTTAATTTCCCAAAATAAATTCATCTGATTAGCTAATAATTCCATTGTAACGGTCACAATAAAGATTCTTGTTAAAACATCCCTATGGGGGTTAGCAAGTGGTATGGTGGTTATGGGCACTGGAGTCCTACAAGGCCGACCACAGTTCAGGTCCCAGACCTGGTGGCTTGCTTTCTTACTTTCTCTCTTCCCACCCCTTCTCTGGTAAAAATATAAATAAATAAATAGGGACCAGCAGTTGGCATAATAGCTATATTGCTGGACTCCCACGTAGTCGACTGTGGTTCGAGTCCTGGACCCGGTGGCTTAAATTCACGCCAGGTGCATGTGTGTGCGTGCCCAAGATCCCGAAAGGAGAATGGAGAATGGAGAATGGATTGCGGCGTGGCCATCCCCCCAGGGTGATCTCTCACTTTCTGTCTCTTGCTCTCTGGCAAGGGCATGCACCTGATAGCATAAATCTCTGTTAAAAAATTTATTTGATCTCTGGGACCAGCAGTTGATGTAATGGCTATGTCACTGTATTCCCATGTAGTTGACCGCGGTTTGAGTCCTGAACCAGGTGGCTTAAACTCATGTCAGGAGCACGTGCATGCATGCCCAAGATCCTGAGAGGAGGATGGAGGAAAAGGGATTGCAGTGTGGCCATTCCCCCTGGGGGGTGATTTCTCACTTTCTCTCTGTTTCTCTCTGTCTTTCTGGCAAGCGCATGTGCCCTATAGCAAAAACCACTCCAAAAAATAAATGAATAAATAAATAAAGTTAAGACTCTATATTGCCAAAGCAAACCTGCACAAGAAGAATGGAGTAGAAGGCATCTCATTCCCTGACCCCGAACTATATTACAAAGCTATGATAATCAAAAGCATGGTATTGGCACTAAAACAGACATGTGGACCAATGGAACCGAATAGAGAACTCAGAAATAAATGCCAAAACCTATAGCCAACTGACATTTGACAAAGGGGACCAGTCAATACAGTGGGGAAAAGAAAACCTCTTTAGCAAATGATGCAGGAAAAACTGGTATCCACCTGGAGAAAGATGAATCTGGACCCATATCTCTCACCATTAATAAAAATCAACTCAAAATGGATCAAAGATCGAAACCTAAGACCTCAAACAATAAAACTACTGGAGGAAAACACTGGGAAAACTCTGGGAGACATTGGGGTAGGCAAAGACTTCTTAAATAAAACCCTCAAAACACAGGAAATAATCCCCCCAAATACTAGGATTACATCAGATTAAGAAATTTCTGTACAGCAACAGGCACAGTAATTAGTTAAGTGAACCAACAACCCTCAGAATAGGAGAATATTATTGTAAACTATGCATCAGAGAAGGGACTGAAGAATATACAGGAAACTCAAGAGGCTTACCTGAAAAAAAGAAAAAAAAAAAAAGATCAACCCAATTAAAACATGGGAAAATGAGCTGAACAAATAAACTCTCTATGGAAAACCTATGAACAGACAAAAAGCATATGAAAAATGCTCAACATCCCTCATCATAAGGGATGTGGAAATCAAAATCAAATGAGATATCACCTAACCCCTGTCAGACTGGCTAAGAAAAAAAAAATGGTTAAGTGCTGGCAAGATTGTGATGAACAGGGAACTCTCCTACACTGCTCGTGGGACTGTAAATTAGTCCAATCACTATGGAGAACAGTACGGAGGTTCCTCAAGATCTACATACAGAACTACCACATGATCTAGCAATTCCACTCCTGGATATCTACCCAAAGGATAGGAAAACATTCAGTCGGAAAAGTGCTTGCACATCTATGTTTATTATGGCATTCTTCACAATTGCTAAGACATGGAACCAACCCAAATGTCCATGGACAGATGAATGGATAGAAAAAGTGTGGCACAAATACTCTGTGGAATACTACTCAGCATAAAAAAAAAAAACAAGACCCTGGCATTTAATAGAAAGTGGACGAATATGGAAGATTTACTGTTGAGTGAAGCAAGCCAGGCTATGAAAGAGAGATACTGTATGCCTCCACTTAATATACACTGACTGTTCACACTTTATGGTGGAAACTGAAAGATTAGGGTATACAGAAGGATGGAAAATGATTACAGATACTGGAGATGGGGTGGGAAGAGGGTAGAAGAAGAGGGAGAGTGAGAGGAAAGGTAACAAGGAGAAAAATAGAGAGGCAAGACATTTATGGAACACAGAAGTGGATGATTATTTGTTGATGATAATGTGTATGGTATCTTCAACAGGGCTGGTGTGAAGTGTATTCATGTTGGGTAAATTTCACTTCACAAGTTGTAATGATGTACAGTGATTGAATGTATAAAATAAATTTTAAAAAATAACAGAGATGATGCCAGAAATATAAGCTATTGTTAACTCTTTGGCTACAACCCTGACCTACTTTGAGATCTTTAGTCTGAATCTGTTTAATAAAATGTTGTTTCTATTTCTGGGAACTAGATGGTGGCACAGCAGTAAAACATGAAGCCCTAAGAGGCTGACTGACACGGGAAGGTTCCATGTTTGTATTCAGAGACCTCCCTGAGCATGCCAGGCACTGATTCAGAGCTGGCTAAAACTTGAAGTGGACTCTGGTGTCAAGACTCTGTTAAGAGTTGCTGTCTCTTTCTCTATCTCTCTCACTTGCTCATGGAATAAATAAACAAAAACACAAACTTAAAAAAAATGCTATTTCTGAGCATACAGAATTAAATAGTTCATGATGTATTGCACTAAAAATTAAAATATGAGAAATTTAAAATCATTTTTTTTAAATCTGCAAAACACTATAATTAAAGAATGTGAATCCCATTACTAGCTGAAATATCTGGGTTAAATTTTATCATTATGCTAACTGTAACTGATTTTTTCCTTTCATAAAATTAGAAAACATGAGCTTTCACAGCATAATCATCAAGAAAAATAAGGTAGATAAATTAGGACAATAGTAAAGAGAATGTATATCTAACATTCATCTCTCATATCCTTATGGAGAAAAAAGGAATAGAAAGTTAAGTGGCTGACAGTACTTTCAAGTGACTATAGAGAAGACAGAATAGCTATCTTCAAATGGAGACAGCAAGGCAGTTTTAAAGATTTGATATACAAA
>NW_006159682.1:136024-139693 GCF_000334495.1 Tupaia belangeri chinensis | reverse complement strand
TAAAACTAGGACTGAAAAGTAGATAACATAAGGAAACACCTCAGGATCATCAGACCTTTCTAACAGCAGGAAGATCATATTTGGAAGTAGCTGTTTCCATGTTACTAACGATAATCAAGCAGAAGCAAGAAGTGCTAAATAACTGTAGATCCCTTACAAATCTCAAATTCTGTTTGCCTAATCCTGGTCCTTAATACAGGGTCCTTGTTCTCTAGAACAAATTACATCCTTGATTTACTGTGTGTTAGTCATTTACTAGCATTTCATATGCATCTTCCTATAAAACGAATGTCACAAATTATGGTCCAATTGGCAGGCTAGTCAAAAAATCTTTTTTGACAGAGTTTTACCATAGCATGAGTTATGATAGAGTCATATTTTATTTGCTTTTACCTTTTCTCAACGCGATGTGATCTTTACCCCCACAACTAGCCTCCCAAATGGGGAAAATGAGACTCCACTGACCAACCTGAGTTCTCAGAAAGGAAGTCATCAGAACAAGACCAACGCATTCCCACACCTTCCTGTGCCTAACCCGATCTGCAGACAAGCATTGAACTGCATTCTGTAACCACTGCTTAGGCTGCATTTTATAGCATTTTAACAAATGGGACACACAGAATATACTTTTTGGTTGAAGTCTTTCACAAAGCATCATTTTGGTATCTGTCCATGTTGTTGTGTGAACTGATATTCCATTCATTTTTATTTCTGAATAGCATTCCATTTAGTAGAAATATCATGATTTGTTTACACATTTACCTGTTCAGAGCATTAGGTTTGTTTCCAGTGTTCAGAGCATTAGGTTTGTTTCCAGTATAGGAATATTACAAAAAACACTGCTATAAAAGCTCACATTCAAATCTTTGTATAGACACATGCTTTCATTTCTCTTGGATGAACACCTAGGAGTTGAATGGCTGAGTCACACAGGTATATGTTTAACATTTTAAAGAAATTGTCAAACTGTTTTCCAAAATGCTGTTCCATTTTACCTTCCCACCAGCAGTATATGAGCATTCCATCTGCCAACACTTGTTATGATCAGTCCTTATAATTTCAGCTTTTGTGTGCTTATTTGTTTTGTTATAGGGTACCTGCACTCACAGGATGGAGCGAGAGAGAGAATGCGAAATCATCCCGGGAGTGGCCATGCTGTAATCCCTCTTCTTCCATTCTCCTCTCGGGAATTTGGGCACGCACACACTTAAGCCCGGTGTGATTTTAAAGGCACCAAGTCTAGACACCCATCAGCAGAATCAGCCATGCGGGATCCAGCACCCTAACCTCTATGTCATTTGCTGGCCCCAATTTCAGCCTACAGGTGTGTAGTAATCTCTCTTAATATGGACTTTATATGACTTTATATTCTTTAATGATTAAAGATCTGAGTATCTTTTGATGTATGGCCTGCTCTTCAGGTCTTTATTGGTGAACTTTCTACTCAGTTTTTAAAAAAACTTTTTTTGGCCAAGGGCACATGTGCTCACTGGAGAGAAACAGAGAGAGAGAAATGACCCCAAAGGAGCGTGGTCACACTGCTATCCTTTCTCTTTTATTCCTTCTTTGAGGATTTAGGGTATGCATACACACACACACACACACACACACACACACACACACCTGGAATGCTTCTCAAGCAGTCAGGTCTGGAACTCAAACTGCGCAGTTGGTCATGTGGATTCAAGTCCTGTCTTAAAATTCGCACTAGTCACATGTGCGTGCAAGCCCGAACTCCCAAGGGGAGAATGGAGGAGAAGGGATTGCAGCATGGCCATGGGGGGAGGGGAGGAATTTCTTGCTTTCTGTTTGTCTCTCTCTAGTGAGCACACATGCCCTGTAGCAAAAAAATCTCTCTTAAAAAAAGAAAATGGAGTTTCTGTACCAAAACCATATTAACATTTGTACTGATCATGGAAAATAAAAAATGGGAAGAAGTTTATCGATCATGTACTCTGACTTATCAGAACAGAGCTCTCTGCATCTGACTGAAGGGCTTTAAACTTCTTTGACACTTCACAGATGGTTAGTTCACTGAAGTGTTTGTACTATAACGCAATACATACGTCAAGAATCCCTGCTGGGAGTTTTTTACTGTAATTGTGCTATACAGACAGAACAGTTTGGGGACAAGTGACATCTTAACAGTATTTAGTCTTCTGATTCCGATTTCTCTCAATTTTCTCCATTTATTTTTTTATTTGTCTTAGCAACATTTTGTAGTTTTTGGTGTACAAGTCTTGCACATCTTTTTCAGATTCATTTCTAAGTATTCCACAGTGCTTGACATTTTTATACGTGGTATTTTTTTTTTAATTTCAAGTTCCAAAATTCATTGCCAAAATAGCAAAATACAATTCATGTTTGTATTTTGATTTTTATATCTTATAACCTGGTTAAAGTCACCAGTTACTTCTAGTAGCTTTTTTGTAGAATCGTTTGTAAAAGATCATGTCATATGCAGATAGAAACATTTACTTTTCTTTGTCAGTCTGGATGCCTTTTATTTCTCTTTCTTACTGCACAGGTTAGCGTTTCTGGTACAAAGTGGAAGGGAAGCAGTGAGATGGGACATTCTGACCTTGTTCCTAATTATAGAAGGAGAGCAATGAGTTTTATAACATTAAGTAGGATGCTAAATGGCAGTTTTGTCATAAATAGTCTCCCCATTTATAAGGTTAAGGAAGCTTTCTTATATTTGTAGTTTACTGATAGCTTGCAATCTCTGTTTCTACTTTGCTGGACTTTTGGTAAAATGCTTTTCTGTATCTATTGAGATGATCATATGGGTATTCTTCCTTTTTGGTTTCTTAAAAGTACATTGATACATTTGTTATTTTTAATTTTTATATTTTATTTTATTTTTTTGCAGTCTGAAAACAGCCACTGTTTATTTACTGACCAAATTACAAAAATAATCATGGTGAATACCTTAGCTCATCCTTCTAGGAAGTCTGTTGATTTGGTCTTCCCTGTTGCCAGTATCTCCACCTTCTACAAAATGTGTAGTCGTCTTCTTCATTCCACCTCATGGAGAAGATCATTTGAAGGGTCACAGGAAGTTATTTGCTTCTTTGAAGCTTTTTCCAACCGTCTAGATTTCATAAACCAGATCCTCCATGTAGATGATGCCAAATTTACCAAGAGATCAAGTAATCAGAGTTATCTGTCAAAGCAATTCACTTCTTATTGATTTTGCCATTACCATTCTTGTAAATTAGTTCATTTCTCGACTTCAGGTTCAGGTACCCTCATACTATACATGGTTCCACAATTCTCAGCATGTTAATGAAGCCTTGTTGAGCTTAACAAAGGTGCCATTGAAGATCTGGTGAAGACGAAGAAGCTGCAACACCTTTCGAACCTTTGGGCTCACATCAGTGATACCTTGATCCTGATGACAAACGCCAGTTTGGGTTCTGCAGGTACTTAGAAGTTACCAGCTTTTCTTGCCATCCTGGCCATGAGAATCTCAGTTCTGTACATCTGCCTTTATTCCTTATGATAGTGCTTAGCTTTTTCATAGATAAGTTTCCTCCTTGCCTTTCAAAGCATCTTTTGAGCAAACTTCTTTCTCGGGCACTTGATCTTCAGTTCTACAAGATTCCTTTGCTTTTTCTTAAGGGTTTCTGGCATAGCAGGAACCTTCTTTGTGGCTTCTTTTGCCGA
>NW_006159682.1:134822-135987 GCF_000334495.1 Tupaia belangeri chinensis | reverse complement strand
AATCTTTTTCTTGTTTTCTGCTGCAGCAAAAGCCTTCTTTTTCTTCTTTTGAATGCCCTCCATGGTTCCAGCCAGAAAAGAGGACATTTGTTAATTTTAAACCCATCTTGAGTCAGTCCCATAGAGTAGTGGTTAAGCACTGTTTGCCGGGAACTGGATCCCACGTGGCTAACCAGGATTCAAATGTAAGCCCCGGCTGCTCAAAAAAGTATGCCAGGGACACTCACAAGACCAGGGTCATGACAGGGTGGAAAAATGGCAGAGAAAGAATTGTGGAATGACCAAGTGTTGGAGAGGCTTCCCTTCCCTCTCCCATCCTCTGGCATTAAAAAAAAATAATAACAAAAAAGATTAAGGCCAGCAGGTGACATGATGGTTACGGCACTGGACTCCCACATGCTGACCAGGGTTCGAGTCCCAGATCTAGAAGTCTGCTTTCTCACTTTCCCTTTCCCTCTCTGTCTCACTCTGGTCAAATTAGAAAATAATAATAAATAAAATTTTTAAAAAATAATTTTTAAAAAGATATGATAAACACCTTTACTTCTGGCTTGCACATTTGCTTCTTAATCTAGTGTTTCTATATCATCTGTCTTTAATTTATAAATATTTAATTTAACTTTATTAGTTCTGAAGATTCACCTGACACTGTACTATAGTTAACCATATTCATGTTGTATAAAATTACCTTAGATGGGGGCCGGCAGGTACCGTGGTGGTTAAGGGCGCTGGACTCCCAAATGGCCAACCACAGTTCGAGTCCTGGACCTGATGGCTTGCGCTCTCTCCCTCTCTCTCGCTCTCGCTCTGTCCCTCTCTCGTAAAATAAAAATAAGTAAATAAATAAAGTTAAACAAAATACCTCTTCAAAAAAAATTACCTTAGATGGACTTGGACTCCCATGACCAACTGTCTTCACCTTAGTGCCCAACACTTCTAATGAGCTTTTCTTAACATATGCTCTTTTCTTTCTTTCTTTCTTTCTTTCTTTCTTTCTTTCTTTCTTTCTTTCTTTCTTTATTTTTTGGAGAGGTTTTTGCTATAGAGCGCGTGCGCTCGCGAGACAGACAGAGCGAGACAGAGAGCCACAAAGCGAGAAATCACCCCCCCAGGTGGTATGGCCACGCCGCAATCCCTTCTCCTCCATTCTCCTCTCGGGAGCTTG
>NW_006159682.1:112574-134705 GCF_000334495.1 Tupaia belangeri chinensis | reverse complement strand
AAAAAAAACAAAAAATCATGCCCCCCCCCCCCCGGGGGGTGGGATGGCCACAACACAATCCCTTCTCCATTCTCCTCTTGGGATTTTGGGCACATACGCACACACGCCCAACTTGAGTTTTAAGCCACTGGGTCCGGGACTTAAACCAAAATAACCACGTGGGAGTCCAGCAATGTAACCACTACACCATCTGCTGGTCCCCAGGAACTCCATTTTAGACCAACAAAATACTTATTAGCAGGCAGAAGTGGCAGAAATATATAGTGATTAAAATATTACCAAGTGAGATGAGCCAGAAAGTGCTGCTAATGTGTGTATTTGGAAGATAATGAGCTTTATCTCTACTTCAAAAATAAGAGGGACGCACTTTGTACAAATAGAAAAGCTAACTTAAAATGTATCAGAGATCAGGACCAGCAGATACCATAGTGGTTAAAGCACTGGACCCCATATGGCCAACTGCTGTTTAAGTTCCAAACCCAGCAGCTTGAAACTCACACTGGGCACGTATGCATGCATGCCCAAAATCCCAAGAGAAGAATGGAGGAGAAGGGACTAAAACTATAAAACTTTTACACAAGAAGACAAAGGCATAAATTTTTGTGGCCTTGGATTAGGCTATAGCTTTTTAGATAGGACACAAAAAGCACAAGGAAGAAAATATAAATAAATAAACCTTTGTACCTCAAAGAAAACCACCAAGGGAACCAGCAGTTAGCGTAATGGCTATGTCACTGGACTCCCACGTAGTCGACCGCGGTTCACATCCCGGACCCGGTGGCTTAGAACTCACGCCGGGCCCGTGTGCCTGTGTGCCCAAGATCCCGAGAGGAGAAGGGAGGAGAAGGTATTGCGGCGTGACCATCCGCCCTGGGGGGTGATTTCTTGCTTTCTGTCTCTATGTCTCTCTCTGTCTGGCGAGCGCACGCACCCTATAGCGAAAACCTCTCCAAAAAAGAAAACCACCAAGAAAATAAAAATATAAGTATAAATAAATAAATAAAAGAACTATAGGATGGGAGAATATATTAGAAAATGATATATCTGATAAAGGACTTGCATGCAGAACATAAAAAGAAATCTTGGTTTTTTTTTCCTCTGGGCTGGAACACAGTTCATACCGACATGGCTAAATGCACCAAAATCAAATTATCAGGACCAGCAGTTGGCGTAATGGCTATGTCACTGGACTCGCATGTAGTCGACTGTGGTTCAAGTCCCAGACCCAGTCGTTTAAACTCACGCCAGGTGCGTGTGCATGCGTGCCCAAGATCCTAAGAGGAGAATGGAGGAGAAGGGATTGCGGAGTGGCCATCCCCCCCGGGGGGGATATTTCTCGCTTTCTGTCTCTCTCTGTCTTTCTGGCAATCACATGCGTCCTATAGCAAAAAACCTCTCCAAATTATCGATAAACATGGGACTTGTTATGGTGCCTCTCTCCAGAAAATGGTGAAGAAATCTAAAATCAGTCAGCATGCCAAGTACACCTGCTCCCTTGGAGGCAAAACCAAGATGAAGAGATAAGCTTCAGGGGCCTGGCACTACGGTTCCTGCACTAAAACTGTAACTGGTGGTGCTTGGACCTATAATACCACTTTGGCTATCACAGTAAAGTCTGCCATCAGAAGGCCGAGGAACTGAAAGACCTATAGAAGCTTCACAGACATTCGGGAAGTCACTAGGCTACAATAAGTCGCTTAATTGATGTAAAAAAATAAATAAAATAAAAAAGAAAAGAAAGAAAGAAAAAGAATTCTTACAATTCAATAAAAAGACACTTATTTTTTAAGTGGGCAAAAGATCTGAACTAGCATATTGACATTTCTTTAAGGAAGTTGTTAGAAATGGCTATAACCGTGTGAAAAGTAGTTCAACATGGTCATTAAGGAAGTGCAAATCAAAATCACAAGGAGCTGCTATTAGGATGGCTAGAATCAAAAAGTCAGTTGCTGGACTCCCATGTGTCGACTGCGGTTCAAGTCCCGGACCCAGCAGCTTAAAACTCACGCTGGGTGCGTGTGTGTGCGTGCCCAAGATCCCAAGAGAAGAATGGGAGAAGGGATTGCAGCATGGCCATCCCCCCTGGGGGTGATTTCTCGCTTTCTATCTCTCTCTGTCTGTCTTTCCGGTGAGCACAAGCGCCCTATAGCGAAAACCTCTCCAAAAAAAAAAGTCAGATCCTATCAAGTATTTTTGAGGATGTGAAGAAATCAGAACCCTCAAACTCTGCTGGTAAGGATATAAAATGGTGCAGCAACTGTGGAAAATAGCTTTGCAGTTCCTCAAAGTGTTAAATAATGAGTTACCATATGACCCAGCGTTGTATTGAGTATATACACCCAAGAGAAATAAAGACATATGTCCATGCAAAAATTGGTACATGAAATTCATAGCAACATTATTTATAGTAGTCAATATGGGATATAACAATATCATTAGACCATAAACCAAAGTGAAATAGTGATACATGCTATGACATGGAGGGAAAACATGCCTAGTAAAAAAAAAAAAAAAAAAAAAAACAGACACCAAAATTCATGTATTATATGAATCCATTAATGCAAACTGTTCAAAACAGGCAACACCACACAGACAGTAAATAAATTCGGGCTGCCATGGGCTGAGGGAGGGAGAAATGAGGAGAGACTGCTAAAGGACACAGGCTTTCCTCCTGGAGTAACGAAGCAGTGGGGATGGCTGCACGGTGTTGTGAATATACTAAAAGCCACTGGATTACATACTTTAAAAGGGTGACTTATATCTCAATAAAAATAGGCCTCGTAAGGGTGCCACAAACAGGAAGGCTCTGTTGTGTAATGGTTAAGGCTGCGTGGGAGGCCTAGGTTCAGTTTCTGGCCCAACCTAAACGGGCCAGGGGGTGGGCCTAGCTAACTGGGAGGCTAGGACAGGAGGTAACATCGGGGAAACCCAGTCAAAAGTACCGATCTCAGGCTGGGCCTATAACACAGGGGAAACCAGAACACGGCTGACTTGGTTTCAAATCCCAGCCCCATCCACTTGAAAAATATCCTTATCATTAATTTGTATCTGTAAGATACTGTTATAACCATCACGTGCATATTTTTGATGCACGTGAAACTGCAACTGAAATTTATTTTGCCAATGTTCTCCAAAAGAACTGAATACAGTTTCTGTTGGAAAAAAAAAAAGTTTAAAATATTATATTATAAAGGATACTTTTCTAAGAAATCATTCATTTGAAAAAATGAATCTGATTTCAGATTGGAA
Organism: Tupaia belangeri chinensis; assembly: GCF_000334495.1. Taxonomy (NCBI): domain Eukaryota; kingdom Metazoa; phylum Chordata; class Mammalia; order Scandentia; family Tupaiidae; genus Tupaia; species Tupaia belangeri. Next base: position 131,456 of record NW_006159682.1, on the reverse strand, counting down.
TAGATTATCCAGTTTGTAGATATGTGAGTTTCCTTTTCTTCTGTCCTTTCAGCTCTTATTTCTCTGATACCAACAGCTTTATTGCTTGTTAATAGCTCAATTATTTTTTGCTTTTTAGTTCACTTTTTCTGGAGGAAAAACAAAGGAATTATCAAAATTTAAAAGAGAGAGAAAGAGAAGAAAAATATGCTGGATAGATGCAAATGCCCAAACTCCGTACTGAACAGAAACCTGGAGGGAAAAAGATTACAGGATGACCAGACCCCACTGAGAGGTGCTTTCTCTCTCTCTTCTTCTTGCATCCTCGCGTGCACACAAGCCCTCTGGCATTAAAAAAAAAAAAAAAAAATTAAATACCTGTCACCCCACTACCCATGTTTTCTCTCTCATAAAAAAAAAAAATCAATTAATTAAGTAAATGGAAAATATTTTTTGAAAATATCATAGTTAAATACTAGACATTTCACCATAGTAACTGGAATATGATTCCCAAGTAACAAAGAAACAAAATGCTAACATAATACATGAGGGTCAATTCCTGAGGCTTTCTGATAACACATAACCAATTTTTAGCAAAAACAAAGTGCATACTCCATACTCTGCATGTCTGCCCCAGGCAGTCACAAGCACAACACCCTCCGCCACGGAGCCTGGACATGGCTGAAGACCCCTCCTCAATGTGTTCTCCCTGTACTCGTTACCAGTTTCTCTTAACTGATAACAAATTGCTGAAGGTTAAACCTGAAAGTACTAATGTCAATTATTTATTTTTTTCTTGGTCTATTAAATATTCAAATATTAGTGGCAAGAGCTTTAACAGTTTCATTAATTGTAAAATAGTTCAGACATACAAAAAAATTTAAAATAATTATAAAGTATATGATATACTACTACCAAGTAAAGAATTAAAATATTACAAATTCAGTGAAAACTACCCCTACTTTTAATAACTATCCTTTTAGAAAAAGAACTGGGGGCTGGCAAGTGGTGTGGTGGTTAAGGGTGCTGGACTCCCACATGGCTGACCAAGGTTCAAGTCCCAGAACCTGGCGGCTTGCTTTCTCACTTTCCCTCTCTCTCTTTCTCACTGGTCAAATTAAAAATAAATAAGTTAAATAAAATAATTCTTAAAAAAAAATAAAAAGAACTGGGCTGTGACTATATTCTTGACTCTCAATTAAACATACCTGTACTAAGCCTACATGCATGGCCCATGGCATAACCAAGTCATCACTGTTTGCCCAGGAACTCTCGTGCCACCTTGACATGCAACATTTACCATGTACAAAATCTCTATCACATTCAATTTTAACAAAAAATGGAAATCTTTCCCTTTTCAACAGAAGCTAAAAAGTGACCAGAGGGTCTTTCCATCCAAACTTCTCACTGTCACTGGTCAAGGCAAATGTCCCCACTGCCACCTTCCCTTGTGCATTTTCAGTCCAGCAGATTCCTCATTTTAATATCTATCTTATTTTTCAAGGCATTTTCACATACAATATCTCATTAACTCTAAAAGGTAGATAAGATAAGCTTACATTTATGCCCCCTTTTTACAGATATGAAAAAGCAAAGTTATTAAAAACATCAGATTTTGAAATGAGCAGGGCTTGATTTACTGTGTCACGACTTCTTACAATGTGGTCTTAGATACTTTACTAAATCTTTGGGAACTACAAAATAAAGACGCTCCTGTCTGGCTGACAGGGTCATCATGAGGATGAACTTACAGGGTCAAGGACTCATCCGCACTGAATCTGGGGTAAAGTACTAAGTGAATGGGGGCTCCCACGAGCATTGTTGATGATGAGGAGACTGTTGCTATTAATTATGTCCAACAGCTCCTCCACAGGAAAGCCCAGACTGAGAAACCTGGGTCTTCTTGGAGTCTACACTACCTCACTCTCAGTCATCAGAAGTCCTATCTGTACAGAGTAGACACCGCCATTTCTAGCAAATGCCTTTTTGATCTAGACACCTTGGTGATCACTTCAGGATTTTAAGACTCGAAAAAGCCAGTAGTGATACCAACCACTGCCAACACAAAAAGGCAACCAGGCATTATGCATGTCTCACAATATAATCTATAAAGTTGTTTTGCTTCCTCTTCCCCAAAAGTAAGCCTTAATCAAGCCTCTACATCAAACTACCAATTTAGAGGACATATGGAGGGCAGAGTAGCATGTTAAAGCAAACTGACATCCAACTGGAGGAAATTCTACAGGACAAAACTACCCAGAGTCTTCAGATAAACGACAAGGAAGGGGAAAAAAGAAATCTATAACTTAAAAATGTTTTAAAATATACTTCAAGCAAGACTGACCTAAAAAAATTTTTTTAATTCTCCTCCCAAAAAAGGGAACAGTATCAATTCCATGTGTATCTATGTAGAGGATGAATATGCTAGTGACAAAACCAGGATATTCTAAAATATTTTAGGCTTTAGGATATTTCTCTCTTTTTCCATTATAAACCAATAAACTGGTTTTTAAAAGAAAAGTACTAACAGCACATACAACCATACTCTGCATATGCCACAGCCTGATATAAAAGTCTTATCCTGAAGAGAATTTGTTTTAAAACTACAGGTTTAGGGGGCCAGCTGCTGTCACATCAATAAAACATGACACTCGGTGAGGCAGACCCACAGGAGAAGGTTGCTGGTTTGTGTTCGGAGACCCTCCTCAGCACGGTAGGCTTGCATGGGCCCAGGATCCAGCGCTGGCTGAAGCTAGGATCGTGATGTCAAGACCCTGTCGGCTGTATTTCTGTCTGTCTGTATATCTGTCTGTCTCTCAGTCATAGAATAAATAAATAAACTTAAAAACAAAAAAAACCCTACAGGTTTGCAAGGTTTTGAAATGATCCCCCACCCCTAAAATCCACAAGAGATGGCTAGAGCAAAAGTTGAACAAGCAAAAGTATTAAAAAAAAAAAAGTCAGGAAACAACATAGTAATTAAAGCTTAAAAGAAAACTCACATTATCAACAGGATTAGCTGTCAATAGGAATCTTCCTAGAAATCACCAACCTATGATATGATTTGAAATATGTTAATGAAAATCATAGAGCCTCCCTGTCATCAAGAAGAAACTAACTTATGGTAAGTTAAATGAAAAGTAATCTGAAATTTCAAAATGAAGATTACTTATTTCCGTATTATTTCAAAAAAGATTTGAGTCAGCTCATTAGATACATCAGAATTAAAAAGAAAGAAGTGACAAAATTGGACAAAGAGAAAATGAGGGAGGAAAATAAGATGAAGACGCAGTACCACATAAACCATATGCCACCAGGGCTTACACATTTGCCAGGGAAGCATCACATACTTGATTCTGAGTCGCCGACCACAGCGAGAAGCGAAAGTCCTCAGGACAATCTGACACAAGCAAATCAGAAATCTGAAGAAACGCAGCCTTTCCTGGTACCAAGACCCGGAAAAAACATTACCACATAGGTTCTAGTAATCCTAGTGATGATGATAAAACTCAATCACAGTACATCTTCACTGCACGTATCCTGGGCCCGACATGGCATGTAAACATTCTATTATATATGGATGTATAAACTCACAAAACTCTCACAACCACCTTATGCGGGTAGGTACAATTATTACCCCCCTTTTTACAGATGAAAAAGCTGAGGCACCAAGACATTAAGTAACGCACAGCCAGGAAGGAGCAGAATTCAAGATTAGGAAACCAGCCTCCAGAACCCAGTCACTTAACATTACATAAGCCCTCATCCATAAAGGCATCTCCCCTTGGACATAAGCATGTACCCTGAGCTAAAAGCAGTTATTTGTCCCACCAAACATTAGCTCATTCTGTGCTCAAGCTCAGCTCGGAGACCAGCTGCTAATAGTAACAGTGATGGTAACAAGACATCAACAAGGGCACTGAGATAAAGGAGATAATATTCTCATAAGAATTCTACAATGAGAGAAGTGCTGAGCTTCATAAAGCTGCTCGTTATTTAGTAACCCTCAATTAATGTGACTGCAGTACACCAAAGAACAATTCTGGAAAAGCAATTCTACCCCAGTCTAAAACAGTGCAATCAAGACATAGCTTTCTGATATTCTGGCTTGATCCAAGTGGAAACTGATTGTACAATATTTCTAAAGTAACAGATTGAACATGTTTTAAGTAATTCTCACAGAATGCCATTTCTGACTACTAGATTTTTGATTAAAAAAAAAAAAAAAAAAAACCTGGGCAGCAGAATAAGTGGTAGCGAGCTTCCCTTGCTAGAGTGGAGCTATTCCATACGGCCAATTATTGATACTACATGTTTCATAGTCAAACAAATGCAGAGTCAGATTAACATCCTCTTATGAAAATTAAGGAATCAAACCACACAAAGAAATTCTAAATAGGGAGTCAATCACCTCTACATGGGGTGAAACAAAGAAAATTAAAGGGCCCAAATTTTCCTCCAAAAATGGTTTTGATTCTGTATAAATAGATAATCAGTTGAGTCCCAGAGTTCTGACTATTCAATCTGGTCACAATAATCTTGACCTGGAAAATTCTCAAAACAAGAGTTTCCCAACATTCAACTCCCTCACAGAATGATCTCAAGTAAGTACCCACTGAGCATCTAATTGAGACATACACTCGTAGCCACCTAAATGAACTGAGTAGCTATTTCATAGAGTCTTCAGAAATAAGCCAATTAAATGTCCAGGGATATTTGTAAAAGAATATATGATGTGAGTTTTAGAGTGGTAGATCTCATACCACTCTTTCTTCCTGAAATAAACATACGGGTTTGCTGTTAACCAAGGGCATTCCTTTTACTTATTTGTTTTAGGTTATTTTCAGAGGCCAAGTATGCTCTCCAGAGAGAAAGACAGAGAGAGGGAAAGTATGAAATCACACTCCAGAGAGGATGGTCATGCCTCAATGCCTCAATCCCTTCTCCTCCACTCTCCTCTTGGGATTTTAGGCACACACACACACACCTGGCATGATTTTCAAGCTGCCAGGTCCAGGACTCGACTCATGATTGGCCATGTGGGAGTCCAGTGCCTTAACCAATAGGCTGCCTGTTGGCCCCCAGCCATTCCTAGTTTGGGTAACTACAGCTACATCATAAGCACATTATGGCTAGGAAACAATTTTTTAAAAAGGTATCAAAACAGGAAAGTAACAAATATGAGTAGGATAACCTTAGGAGGAGAAAATTCAATGAACAATAAACATTATCAACTTTATCAATAGTCAGGGAACTGCAAATGATAATACTATACCATTTTCCCCCATCGGATAGGCCCAATAGAAATAACTGATAACCTGACAGAGTTGGTTAAGTGTGGCGGGAAAGCAGCAACTATCATGTGCTGCTAGTAAACTACAAACTGTAATTTAAGCATCTCTCTTTTGAAGGACATTTAGAAAGCCAACCTTTTGCCACTGCAAACTATGTTTCAGTATACATCCTAGTTTGTATATGCTTTTGCGCATGTATGAGAACCTGCCCATGGAATAACAGGATATGCACATTTTAAAACTGATGTCCTTTCATACTGTCACCCAAAGGGTACATATACAACTATTCCATGGGTATGTTTTAATACATGCACAAAAACATATACAAACTAGGATGTGTACTGAAACACAGTTTGCAACAGCAAAAGACTGGGAATCTAAATGTCCATCAAAAGAGAGATGCTTGAATAAATTACAGTACACAGTCCAGCCATAGCAGCAGTATACGCCAAGATACTGTGCTCTGCAGGCTGGGATCACTCATAAAGCCCAGATTTAACTCTTGATCCAACCCAAAAATCAGGCATGGTAGTATGTACCTGTAATTCCAGTGACTCAGGGAGGCTGAGGCAGGAGGATCCAAGGTCTAGTTTGTCATAGTGACATCCTGTCTAAAAAAGAATTAGAGTATGGGGGCAGACAGTGGCATGGCACCAAAACACCACACTCTGAGAAGCAACTTCACAGAAGGAGTTTCCTAGTTCAAATCCAGAGACCTCTCTGCTACACTGGCCACATATGTGCACACGATCTGGGGATAGATAAAGGCTCGGGGTAGATTACAGTATCAAAACCCTATGGAGGGTGCCATCTTTCTCTTGCTTGGTCTCTATTTCTCTTTGCCTCTCTTGCTCATGGAATAAAGAAACTTAAAAAAAAAAGAAAAAAGGAACCTGGCATGGTGACGCATGGCTATAGTCCCAGCTGAGATGCTGAAACAGGAGAATTACAAGAGCAAGACTCTTATTTCTTTAAGCTTTCCTATTTCATGAGAGAGAGAGAAAGACTGAGAGAATTAGGTATGCCCAATGGAGTTTTGACATCGTAATGCACCCCAGCCTCAGTCAACTTGGATCATGGCGCAGCACACTCAGGAAAGTTCCAAGACACGAACCCAGGACCTTTCTCATGTGGGTCCCATTGCACTGGGGATACGGACACTACTTTGGATACCACCTCGATTATTAGGCTTGAATTAAGAATAATGTTAATGAGGAGAAAAAAGAACAGATCTAGGAGCTCGCAGAACTTAAAAGAGTTTGTGGTATGTCAAATCAGATTTTAAGGATTCTAGAAAGTTGAGGTTCAGAAGCTAAAGGAAGTTAAAAGCACGGGAGCTGTGAATCCCAGCGGGGCCACCCTATACTTGAACTGACACTGGGCTATTCTACGTATTCCATGTATCCTCCATATATCCTCCATATACACAGAGGAGCATACTTTCCCATCTCCACACTCATACAATAGGTCCGCTCACTTTTTGTTGGGAGAGGGGAGTAGAGGGGGGAAATGATATATATAAACAGCCAAGTGATGAAGTGCCAGGCAGTTGTGCAACATATAGAGCTGAAACACCTGTAAAGGCCAAAGGCACTGCAATCACATCTATTGCAAAATGGAAAAACAGACTGCAAATCCAGTCATACTGCGGGTTTAAGTAATGACATCAGACATATCCATTAAACTTGGCAAGAGGATAAGACTGGATGAATGGAGTTATTGAGTCCCAGTCAACAACAGAGATTCTTAATCTTTAGGGGAAGTCAGGGACCCTTTGAGGAAGTTGGTAAAATGACAGACCCTCTCCCAGAGAAACGCACAGACTCACGAAATTTTGCATATAATTTCAAATATTTACAGAGTCCCTAAAGCTAATCTAGATACTCTTAGTCCATGAACCCCAAGTTAAGAATACTTGCAACAGACTAGTGATAACCATTTCTATCATATGTCCCACAGTTTAAAAGCTTTTAAATAGGAAGTCACATATGTGTACATAGATTAATCACCCCAATCTGAAAATCCAAAGTGCTCCAAAATCTGAAACATTTTGAGTACCAACATGATATTCCAAGTGGAAAATTCCACACCTGACCTCATGTGATGGGCCATAGTCAAAACACTGCAACACAAAAACTACTGTATAAAATTACCTTTAGTCTATGAGTCTAAAGTGCATATGACACACACATGAAATTTTATGTTTGGCCTTGGGTCCCATCTCAATATATCTCATTATGTGTATCTCTCATGACAAAATAAATGGATGTTTAAACATTAGTTTTACTTATTCGTAACATAAAAGCTTTGTGGTCTTTCTAATAAATACTATTATTAATACCACTATTTTTGGTGGCAATAACATAACTGAACATGGCTTTGTTTGTTTGTTTGTTTCTAAGGTTTCTGCCATAGGGCACATGTGCTAACCAGAGATAGAGAGTGAGAGGGAAAGTAAGAAATCAGCCCCCAGAGGGTGATGGCCATGCCAGAATCCCTTCTCCATTCTTCTCCTGAGATTTTGGGCATGCACTCACATGCGCCCAATGTGATTTTCTTCCTTTAAAAAAAAAAGAGAGAGAGAGAGAGAGAAAGATATATATATATATCTGTCTTTTCTGTTATATTTTAAAGAATCCCCAGGGGACGGTCACGGTCACACAGCAATCCCTCCCCTCCAGTCCCCTTGGGATTTTGAGCATGCACGTACATGTGCTCAGTGTGAATTTTAAGTCTCCCGGTCTGGGACCCCAACAACAGTCGGCCATGTGGGAATCCAGCAACATAACCATTATACCACTTGCTGGCCCCTGGTTTGTTATTTTTAATCTTGCTTTTGTACTTTGTAATAGAGCAACTTAAAGGCCTGGTTCTAAATTCAGTTCACTTACAATAAATAACTATTTCATTTGGTTTTAATGGTTGTCATAGCTGAAAAACATACTTCATAGAGATGAATAAGACCAAAGGAAGAACTCTATTACTAGCTGCACTGAATAAAACATGATTTTCAATTTTCAATGCCATTCACCATTTATGCAAAGATTTTTGCTAAAATTCAGCTAGCATATTTCCATATTTCCTGATGGCAATCAGTTGTTCTTACAAACTAATCAAATGCTATTGCCTTTTTATATTTCAGCAGATGGGCTCAAAACCACTAAAATGCCTCTTTATAAGGTTTTTATACAGGTTAGAAAATTTTCTTTCCAAGCTCAAGTGCACATATTTTAAAAGTTCATAAAACTAAAACACACCAGCTTCAGCAATTAAATCCTGTACTGACTGAAATTATTCCAAATAACCATTTCCAATATCCTCTTCACAGCACTGAACTGTGTTTTGTTCAATGGTAGTTACTTTTGGAGTCGGTGTTAAGAATTTACCATTATCTCAAAGGGGCAGACGAAGTATGTTTATTTGCTAGACAGCATACCACTCACAGCCAAGTGTTACAGAAAAAAATCAGCAAATTCAGGACATTTGTCACTTTGTGAAAGAAAGGCAGAGGGCACGTGAGTTGGGAGGGGGAGAGTAAAAAGGGAAAACTACCTAATGAGGCATGGTCACACGGCAATTCCTGCTCTTCCATTTCTCTGCCCTGTCAGGATCTGGGGCATGTACACATACGTGCATGGCATGTTTTTCAAATCACCAAGGCTAGGTGATTCGAACCATCCAGTTAGCCATGTGGGATTCAGCTCCTTAAGCACTAGGCCACAGAGCCAGTTATAAGTCATCTTTAAGTTAGACAATCCTCTTTTTTAACATATATTTCTTAAAAGATTATTTATTTATTTATTTATTTATTATTCAATTTGACCAGAGAGAGAAAGCAAGCTGCCAGATCTGGGACTCAAATCATGGTTGGCCACGTGGGAGTCCAGTGCCTTAGTACCACACCACCTGCCGGTCCCTATGTTAGACAATTCTTAAGTCCTTTCCCTGGAGATATCAGTTAACCTCTGCTAGATATTATACAAAAGATTCACATGGTGCTCCCTACTGTAATACAAAGTAGTGTTAAAAGACTACTACTTAAGATAATAAATCTAGGGGCCAGCTGGTGGTGTGGAGGTTAAAGTGCTGGATCCCACAAGGCCAACCACACGTTTTGAGTACTGAACCCAGCAGCTTGAAAATCATGCAAGGCACATTTGAGTATGTGTCCAAAATCTCAACAGGAGACTGGAGTACATGGGATTGCAGCATGCCCATCCCACTGGGCAGTGATTTCTCCCTCTCTCACTCTCACTAGAAAGTACACATGCTCTGTACCAAATAACAACAACAATAAACCTAACAATCTAATCACCCAAGTCCCTGTAAACTGTAAAACAGCACAATGGGCTGAAAGCGAGGACACTTCCTCACAGACCTCTACTACGCCTTCCATTTCCCAGACAACTTCATGTCAACACTACGTTAGAGCCCACCCCACGGCTCTAAGAGTGCCTGGGATCCCAAGGTCAAGGCTCTTTATCACTACCTTCCAACCAATTTCCCTTATATGCTATCAAAGTTTAAAGGACTTATCTCTAAAGGTACTCCAATGATATAGTATCCATCTCTGCATTACTATGGGTTCAGCCAAAGACACACCGCAGCCCATTCTGTGACCAGTTGTCTTCAATACTGTTCCCTTGGTGTAATGTTGGCCAGAGGCAACAGTCAAGTAATAGGGCTGGAACGAGGTCCAAGACTCTTCATGACATATCCTACCTTAAGTCCTTTTCGGAACATAGCAGAGCATAAATAAATCAGTATAAATCATGAATTATATTGAGAATCAGGGACTTGCAAATTGTTTGATGAATCTCACTTCTTATACAGTCAGATATGCTCATAATTATACAAGACAGCATGTGTTCACTGCAACGTTAAATGAAAATACACTATTTAAAAGAACAGTTTCTAGGGACAGGCAGGTGGTATGGTGGTTAAGGTGCTAGACTCACAAATAGCCAAGCACAGTTCGAGTCCTGGACCTGGCAACTTGCTTTTTCACTTTCCTTCTCTCTGTCTCTCTCTAGTCAAATTTAAAATAATTATAATAATAATAATAAATTAAATTAATAATTCATTACCCCCCCCAAAAAAAAAAAGTTTCTGACCAGTCCTATGAAGCAAAGGAAACTGGATTCCACATGGCTAGCTAGGTTTCAAGTGCTGGTCCCAGAGCCTTGAAAAATATGCTGGGTGCATGTGGGATAAAGAACTGGAGGAAAAATTAATTGCAGCTTGACCAGGCACTTTTAGGGGGTGCTCTATCTCTCTTTCTCATGTGCAACTTCTGGCACTAAAAAAAACTATAGGCTTTTTATAAAAAAAAAAAAAAGAAAGAAAGAAAGAAAGAAAGTATAAGGTAGAGAAACATTTAGAACTTCTATTCAAAAAACACATAATCTGTTTTTAAATATACATAAAAATGAGTAAGTTCCCAGTGTGGTAAAACTTACATATGGAATCATTTCAAAAACTATGAAAATATAAAATTTGGGATATAAAACCTGCCAAAAAAAGATCCACATAAATTTGGAAAATTGACATTTCTCCTTTTCATCCAGATCTACATACTTACTATGCACTATTTCTCACCAGCTCCCTCCATTAAATCCTTCAACGCCCTGCTACTGAACCTAGAATCTGTCTCCTCCTACTTCAGCTGAAGCCACGCTCCTCCTCGCACTTGCCACTTCATTACTGCCTGAAAAACTGCACGCTTTTCTGTCCTCCCATCTTTGCCATCAAGTCCTCCCGAATATACTGTTCCTCTCACAGCCCACCCATCCCCCATTTTAGAAATTATCTCCTGCCTTTAAAGGTCTTGCCGTCACCAAGCCCTCTGTGAAACCTGCCCAGATCGCTCTCAAAAATAATCACTACTGGGACTAGTGGAGAGCGTAATGGTTACATCGCTGGACTCCCACAGTGGACCACAGTTCAAGCCCCCAACCCAGAGGCCTGAAACTCACACTAAGCACATGTGCATGCGTGCCCAAAATTCAGAGAGAGTGAAGAAGAAGGGATTGTGGCATGGCCAATCCCCCGTGGGGTGATTTCTCACTTTCTGTCTCTCTGTGTCTGTGTCTCCAGGAAACACACACTCCCTATAGCAAAAATAAATAAATAATCACTCCCTCTCCTTGAATCCTCAAACTACTGTCTCAGTAACTCTCTCACAGCACTTACAACATTCAAATGGTAAAGGTATTTTTGTGTTTCCCTTATCACCTCTCTTAGGTCATAATCTCCTTAAGAATAAGATCTATTTCTTATCATTTAACATTTAACAGCACATCAGCTTGAACAAAGTATGTACTCATATAACTATGTCTTGAATGAATGCATGGCTACTTAGAAATTCCATTACAGACCTCCTGTCCCATCTGAAATAGAGAGGGAAGTACAATTTAAGACTTGGTAAAACAAGTAATGTTTTCCCCTTTTCTTCCAAACTTCCAAACAAACTTACCAAAGTAAAGCCACGACTACACATAGAGATGCTTTCAAAAATCAAGGACATTTTATCCTTCAACTATCTGGCTAAATACAATCTGATATCTTTATATATACATACATACATTCACAATATAGTATCTTCTGTTAAACAATCAAATCGATGCTTGATGATAAAAGAATACAAATATTTTAACCATATAAGCCAATCAGAATTTTAAGATATATTAAAACTATCAGAATTTAAACAACCATTTAAATTACAAGTGGGAACATAGAGAATGACCAAGCAATTTGCTCTAAATGGGGGGAAAAAAAAAACAAACCTTAAGCTGCAGTTATTTAACACCAACAAAACTTGAAAGGCCAAATTTTACTGCTAAGAATCCAAAACCAACCATTCAAAGATAAGCTTACCTGGACAGAAGCACCAAAGAATCAACATTACTAAAGTACAAAGGTAAGATCAGAAACAGCACAAGAATCTTTTTTTAGAATTATTTTATTTAACTTTTTTATTTATTTTTTATTTTGACCAGAGAAGGACAGAGTGAGAACAAGAGCGAAAGAGAGAGAGAGAGAAAAGGAGAGAGGGAAAGTGAGAAGAAAGCAAGCCGCCAGGTCCGGGACTCAAACCCCGATCAGCCATGTGGGAGTCCAGTCCCTTAACTATCATGCCACCTGCCGGACCCCCTGGCAAGAGAATCTTAAAGTGGCACTTTCATTAAGTAACTGGTCATCAGGAATGAGACAGCAGGAGTTCACACCACAGCAGACTGTGGGACAGAAAAAATAGAAACAGGAAAAAAAAAAAGTTAGTTATAATGTGGCCAAGTGCAAGGAACACAAATGCAGGGAAAGAAGCCAATTCAAAGGTGTCTTTGTGATTTCCAGTCAGAAGACCTAGACTCAAATATCAACCCTGACACCTGTAAGTTGTGCACTTACACCAGCCACTTAACTTCCAAGAGCCAAACGTACCACGTAACGTTATTGCAGTACCTGGCTCAGGGACAACATTCGATTAATATTTGCTAACTCTGAAAGAGGGTCATACAAAACAGATATTTCTCTCAAGACAACTTTGCAGTTTTGAGACAATGATCTTAATTCCTGATTCATACCTTATAATACTAGTTAAGAGCCCATTTTTTCAGTCAAAACATTAAAATATTCCTTTCCTCCTTACACATTACTTAAAAGATTACTAGCATTCTTAAAATATAAAATCTCTTTGCAATAACTTTCAAATACAAAAATTAACTCAAAAACAAAAAAGTAATGAAGCCCCGAAGTCAAATACATCGTCCTGAACTTAGACATCTCATTCGGAATGCTAAGGAAGTTGTCCTACATGACCTTTAAGGCTTCTCTACTCAAAATGTGACTCCTGCCATCTCAAGGATTTTCTACTCTAATTACGAAAGCCAATTCAACATACATTATAAAGAGAATCCCTCAAAAAAAGTCAAGAATCCCTCAGGTTGGTTCAGTGGTGCAGGTGCAGCACAAGCAATATTGGGTCCACATTGAAGATCTCAGCTCCCTTCTCCAGTTGACCAGCAGGTGCATGCTCAAACGATCCTGGCTGGGAGGGCAGGCCTCCGAGGGGAGATCTCGGCATGAGACAGTGCTGAAGGTGCTCTTGTCTTTCCCTCCCTACTTCTCCTCTCTCTCTCTTGAAAGAAACGTTTTTAAAAGAGAGAGAGAGAATCGCTCTCAAAACAAGAAGGTAAAAAGAGAGAGAGAGGAAAAAAATGGAGGGAGCAAGAAGGAATGAATAATTGATGATAATACAGAAGAAACAGTAATTAATAGTAAGGGAGTTATCAAAAAAAATCATGCTTTCCGGGAACCAGCAGTTAGCGTAATGGCTATGTCGCTGGACTCCCACGTAGTCGACCGCGGTTCATGTCCCGGACCCGGTGGCTTAAAACTCACGCCGGGCGCGTGTGCGTGCGTGCCCAAGATCCCGAGAGGAGAACGGAGGAGAAGGGATTGCGGCATGACCATACCCCGTGGGGGGTGATTTCTCGCTTTCTGTCTCTATGTCTCTGTCTGTCTGGCGAGCGCACGCGCCCTACAGTGAAAATCTCTCCAAAAAAAAAAAAAAAAAAATCATGCTTTCTGGAGAACATACCAGCTTTCACTCTGTTTTTGAAGGTCAAGAAAACATAAAGGAAAAGGAAATAAAATTTAAATAAGAAAATGAAACATGTGAAAGCAAAAAAGTAAGATATCTATGGATGATTATGCTTTCTTTACTTGCATAGCACTTTACAGTTTACAAAGCATTTCGACAAATGCCGTCGGCAGTAAATTTTCTGGAATGAAAATGAAAGGATCATTTTAACTGATTTATATGTGATAAATTTACCCACAGAGAGACTCCACTATAAACAATAACATCAAAAACAGTTTACTCTATTTTATTATTACCAGAAGGTATGTGCGCTCACCAAAGAGAGAGCAACACCCCCAATGGGACGTGGTCACACAGTAATCCTTTCTCCCACATTTCTCCATCCTCCAGAATTTAGAGGGCACATATACATGCCCGCTGTGGTTTTCAGGCCATCAGGGCCTGCATTTGAATCACAGATGGCTATGTGGAATCTAGTTCCTTAGGTTAACACTGCTCTATGAGGCCAGCCCTCAAAAGCATTTAGAAATGGACTTTTCTAGTATTTGTATGTAGGATGAAGTAGAAAGGCAAACACATGCAGGCGAACAGCTATAAGCCTATAAATCAGAATTTTAGCATAAGAAATATGAAATCAGATCAATATGCTTATTTAATGATAAGGAAACTCGGGCCCACATAGCTCCACGTGTGAAATGACAGGAGGTCCAGATTGGAGAACCAGAAATAAAGGGGAAACTTGAGAAATTACAAAGAAAACAGAGATTTTGGTAATGGTTTAGATAGTGAGATACCCATTTGTGAGCTAGTTATTAATGTCTTACTATGTGCCAATCACACACTACACATATCTTCTTAATTAATATAAGTTCACTTAAAGATCACAACAATATGGGGGTAAGTACATTACAACCATTTTAAACATGAAAATCTATGATTAACTAGCTCAAGGTTACATCAACCAATTATCTAGAAAGGACAGGACACCATCTTCTATCTGAAGTCAAAGCTCCAGTTCTCAAAATTGTACGCTGAAAGGGCAAAAATGAAATATCACTCTGGAAACATTGGATCATCCAATGATACTAGTCCAGTTAATGGGTGAATCTCACCTCTGTGCCCACGCCCACTTTAATCAGCCTCATCTATCTGTTCCTAATGATCAGGTCCAGGGCTACTCCGTAAATCTAAACATCTCTACTCTTGGCACTGAAACATACCCATGGGGAGAGATTAGAAGAAAGAGTATCTGGGATGAGGGTGACTAGACTGATTAATTCCAAGTCTTCCACAATTCCTTGAGTGACTATAGCTTCTATTTTGGCATAAGCTACTTATCTTTTAAATATGATAACTATACCAAGCTTTTCTAAAAGCCTATTACTTCAAGGAGTCTCAAAAATACTGTGCTGCAGATGGGGTTATGGGGGAGGAAGCACGGGTACAACTCACTTTGCTTGAACTTAGGAAATCATTTTGATGTCAATGTTTTGTAATAATTTTCTCTTATTCAGCAACATACTCTGCAGGAATATGTATTTTAAAAAACTATTTCTAGACTCTACATTAATCCAAATACTATACATACACAAACTGTTTTTCCAGAACTAAGCAACTGAGAAAATCTGTACCTTCTTAAATTAAGCAACCAAGAATGGCACCCAGAGGCACTAGGCCATTTTATGACCTTTAACACCAGATGGTAAGAGAAAGGCGCAAGGTCTAACTAACATATAAAGACAGGAGAAGGACCAGCAGGTTGGCATGGAGTTTAAGCCAGCTGAGTTCCACATGCCAGTGCTTAAGTCCCAGACCCCGCAGCTTGAAAAATCACACCAGGTAGGTGTGAGTGCCCAAAATCCTGAGAGGGGCATAGTGGAGAAGGGACTGCAGCATAGCCATCCCTGCTAGAGTTGATTTCTCACTTTCTCTTCTCCCCTCCCTCCGCTAGAGGTGATTTCTCACTTTCTCTTCTCCCCTCCCTCCCCCAACTGTCTGGCGAGTGCACGTGCCCTATAGCAAACCAAAAAAGAAAAAGAATTTTAAAAAGGAGTAGATTGGAAATAACTAAACCTCATCTCCAATGAAAAGAAAAAGACCAGAGATCGTGAGGCCTATCCTCAGGCCAGTGACCAAGGGCTAACCTACCAGTTAACCTGTGTCTAGTCTGTCAATGGGTAGGAAAGTTATATAAGGTGAGGGAAGTCTGTATAGTTTTGCAAATCAAACTAGATACAGTACTCTGTCATCCAATTCCTGAAATATAGGTATTTCACCCAATCCTACACCCACCTTGGCATCCAACATTTGCAGGTAATGTAGAAAGGAGCCCACCACAACGTTTTTGGATCTCTGCCAGGAAACAGAAGATGGCCCTCTGAGAATTCCTGTGATTATCATATTTAGAAGGTAAAAAAATCACTGCCAAGACAATAATGAGCATCCTGGGGCTCTCCTATGCTCCATAAATTAGGGAATTCTACCCAATATGGTGCGCTTCTATTGCCCTCCCATACCTGCCCTAAAATGAGAGCTCTATTAGGCCATAAGAAGGCCAGACATGACCATAAGAAATACAACACTACAGTCAAACACTGGGGAGTGCTTGGGAGAGAGGGCAAAACAGACAAACCCGAGTAAGGCATAAACGTAGTATCTCCCTAAGAGAAGGTATGTGAAGCTGATGACAAGCAAGCAGGGAAAGCTCGAACGTCCTTGAAAGACAATCCCAAATCACAGTCTGGTCTACAGTTCAATAGAGAAGAGATTTTCAAGGGCTGTCCTATATCTTCTCTGCCCCACTCCACCTTTCAGCACCTCCACACCACTCTCATCATTTACTCTGTTTAGTCCTGGTGAAGACCGCTCACTGGATTAGCAGGATCAAGACGACATGCAGAGAACGTTCCATCCTGCAAACGGCATCTTTAAATTATTTAGAAGTGTTTACCACCCTCTCCTATAGAGTAAAAGCATGACATTTTGCCAACACTTTCACAATATATAGTCAGCACCATGGCAACCCAATCCTCTGCCCACCAAAAGATTAACACATACGTAGAAAACAGGAAATTCAACAAAAATTAAAAGCTTGACCCTAGACTCCCTCCACAGTTAAAATGCCCTCAATAGTAGCAGTATGGTTCTATCACACCCACTTCATGTTACCCTTGCTGCTTCCAGGCATAAGCAAGTTCTTGGGATTATACAAACTGCTGCATCTGTTTCCAGCCCAGATTTCTAGAAATGAAACCCTGGAATTGAGGGAGGGAAAAAAAAAAAAAAAAAAAAACTGTTGGCAGAATCAGGGAGGAAAATGCATTGTCTATATAATCCCAGTTTAAGTGGAACAATCACCATTAGTTCCATCAAGCCCTTTTTTTTTCAATAAAACCACTTACCCAAATATGCAGATCTAAAATGCTCCCTTGGCTTAAACCACACGAAAAGCAATTTAATTGGCACAATCCTACAGATTTTCTCACAGAGGAATAAGGAAGAGATTAACTATAAACTATGTAAAATTCAAGTTCTGCACCTTAGAAGCTGGAGTTAAATAAATGTGATACACAGCCAGTGCAACATGTCCACAAAAATCAAACCCAACACCTGTTCCTACAAGCAGCAGCCCTCTACTTTCTCTTCAACTCATATATTCCCTCTTCAAATCCCCTTTTTAACCCACCCTTGCCAGAGCATAAAATCTAAATAGTGAAAACTTTTCAGACATGAGTTGACAAAACCCAACCAGACCTTTCCACCAAGTCCAGGAGATAAACTGGGAACACTTTGATTTTATCCAGTTTATGACAAAGAATGTTCCAAGAATGCCTATTTATTAAGCGGAATCAAGCCCCACTGCTACCTTTAACCCAAAACTATTTCTAGCTCAAGAGCCAAAGACCCAAGCAAAGACTTTCTTTTCACATTATTCTCAACGTGAAGAAATCCGACCCCCTTCCTACTACATCATAGCTTCTGTGAAACGAGCAGAGAGGCCCCTTTGGCCAACTTTTTTTTTTCCTCCTTTTTCTTCTGAGACTAACCTCCAACCAACTCCAGGAGAAGAGACAAACCTCAAACAAATTTAACCCTTGAACTCCAGCCCTTCACCTCTGCAATACCACCTAAGCTCCACCGCAGCAATGTTTCACGCGAGCACTGGAAGATTTCTTCATCGCTGAAGTGTGATTCCCAGCCCTCGCAAGTCATCGCCACGAAGATTCCTCCTGGCATCCACAGAGGGTGCCAGGATTGGAATTCACTCAAGACCCCTTCATACTCCACGTTAAAAAAAAAAAAATTCACCGTCTCAAAAAGAAAAAAATGTCACCTTCTCCACAAGGGCACCTGCCTCTTCAACGTCCCTACAGGGAACGAGGAGAGCCCGGCATGGAAGGCTTAAGACCCTCCTGCTTGAAGTTTTCCTTGCCACCAAACTCTCTGGCCACAGCACCCTGGCCTGTCCTTGTCACACACACAGGCTGCATTGTCAACCCCGCCGTCTCCCTCCAACTCGTCAGCTGGGCATGTCCAGCCCATGGGAGTGACTGCTTAAAAACACAGTCACACGGCTGGGTAGTGAGGGCTAAGGAGCCTGCTGTCCGATTTCTTAGGCTCCTCCAAGAGTTGTCGCTGACCACTCACCAACCTCACCACCCAATCGTCCAGTCCACACGTTTGCTTCCCCTCCCAGGTCCGAAATTCCGGCGGTCTCATTAGGGGGCCGAACGCTGGCGGCGACAGGAAAATCCCATTACCCATCCCGTGTCTACCTCCGGAACCCCTTATCCGGAGAAGGGGTAAAGCAAGTGCGCCCGGGTTACACTGAAGCCGGGTCGACGGTGGCGCCGGCGGAAAGGCAAGCCACGGTCACCCCCATTTCGCGGTCCCGGCGAACGAGACTCCGAGAGGTGAGCGGGTGGCCAAGGTCACGGGGCTCGTCGGGGCCGAGGGGCGCGCGCGCCGACTTCCGGCTCCCCCTCTCGGCGGCGGCGGCAGCTCGGG
>NW_006159682.1:77861-111688 GCF_000334495.1 Tupaia belangeri chinensis | reverse complement strand
CGCCCCCCCCCCCCGCCCCGCCGCCCGCCCTCCCCTCGAGGCGTTCCTCCGACTGCTGCCGGGAAGCGGCCTCGAACCCCGGGGTGCGCTCGGCTAGGCCGCCAGCCCTGTAGCCTCCCTCCCGCGGCCCTTTATCGTTCCAGGAGGGCTGTGGGGCGGCAGGAGGCCCCGTGGACGGGGAGGAGTCGGTGCTGGGACTGTCCCTCCTTTAATGTGTGGTATTAGTTCGAGAGAGACACGTCCCGCGGGCCTCGTTTTTATCCTGTAAAATTGGGAGGTGGTTGCCCGGATGATTTCACAGGCTGTTAGACAAGGGAAAAGAAAGATCCTCTGCCCCCTTCGGAGTACAGATAGAAAGAGCTGACTGACAACGTCTGGCTGGCTCGGCAATTCCATGAATAACTAAAATGCCTGTCATTCACAGATCTTTCCCCTCGAGGGGGACCACACCTTTCATCTTTTCTACCTTCTCTTTTAATAACGCAATGGAAGCGCTGCTTCCCAAAGTAAGAGGGTTCCTTGTCACTGGAGGCATCGAACAGCAGCTGAACAGCCTCTCTGGGCTGCGATGGCCTTGCCTGGAAAGCTTCCCTCCTTCCAAAGGCTGGCCATGTCATACCTGTCCCTCTTCCTGGGTTTCCTGTGGATGAGTCACTGACCGTGGAGGTGCCCAGTGAAGCGCTCGCCCATCCGCTGCTGAATTCTCCATTTACTGGCTTCACCTAACCTAACCCTGTTCTGCCGCTGCTGCTGCTGCTGCTGCCGCCGTCTCCGTACATCCTATGCTGTTTCATTTCTCGTGTTTTCTATCCTACGGTAGCTTCGAAATCCTTGGGCTCCACGCACCCTTGTCACCTTTCAAAACCTGACCGCCTTGAAAGTACCAACCTCCCTGGCACCACTCTGAGACTGCCCATGCCTTCTTCCACAGGCAGGTACCCCATCCTGCTATGGTTCCCTGCCATGTGCTATGTCATTCTCTTCTGGCTGTGCTCATAAAACAGCCGCTCGCCCACACCCCCACATCCACTCCTATGTTCATTTATGTATGTATTCTTTCATCTGATTCTTGTTAAAGACTTACTGTCGGGGTTCTGAGCACATTTCGTTAGCTCTTGCCCATACCTGCATTAGCAGTACCCCCAGCCACCTGCAGAGTCCTCAGCCATCCCCAATAACTGGAAATATTCAGGGGTCTGTCTTTCAGGCATTCGGGAGGTTAGCCCCATTCTTCAGGGCCTACTTCCCAGTTCAGTCCAGTCCAGGCTGTGCCAAAGTGCCTTGTTCTGGCCTCTGATGCCTACAGATGAGTCATGTGTACAAGGTAGTTCTGTCTCTGCTGGCCCTGGTAACAGCTGACTGACAAATCCAGGGAACACTTCAGGCTGCCTCTCCTGTGGGCTTTCTGCAACGCTTTATATTAACTCCTGCTTTGGAAATGCTCCTCTTCTCCCCTGCCTTCTACATCATTCTGTTTCTACCTGTTTCCTGAACTTCCCTTTCCTAGTACTTTTCTTATGTCCTCTTTCACGTGCTCGGTCCCTCTCTGGTCAAATAAAATAAATAAAGTTATATAAAATAATTCTTTAAATAATAATAATGATACAGACTCACAAAATATTGAAATAGTAAAGAAATGTGTAAAACAGTAAAAGAAAAAACATTAAGCCAGAAAAAAAGAAAGTGAACACCTTTCCACACATTACTCTATGCATACTTGCATATATAAATACAGTACATGTATTTGGTTTTATTTAAAAATAAAATCACACATGGGGTCAGCAGGTGGGAGGTGGTTGAGGTGCTGGACTCCCACATGGCCAACCACGGTTTGAGTACTGGACCTAGTGACTTGCTTTCACTTTCCCTTTCTCTCTCTCTCTGGTCAAATTAAAAAAATAATGATAACAAATAAAATAAAATAATTTTTTAAAATAAAAATAAAATCACACTAGGAATATTCATTGATAATGTGGTATCTTTTACTGTACAATGTATTTTCATCATTAACAGTTTACTATTCTGGGCCGGCCCTATGGCCTATTGGTTAAGGGAGCCAGATCCCACATGGCTAACGGCAGTTCAAACCCTGGCCCTGACCACTTGTAAAACATGCTAGATGTGACCAGCAGGTGGCATGGTTGTTATTGCACTGGACACTCCCACATGGCAGACCACAATTAGAGTCCTGGACTTGGCAGCTTGCTTTGTTTGCTTTCTAACTCTCTCTCTCTCTCTCTCTCTCTCTCTCTCTCTGGTCAAATTAAAATGAATAAATGAATTTTAAAAATAAATAATTTTTTAAAAAATGCTAGATGTACACACATGCATGTGTGTATGCATGTCCAAAATCCCCAATGGGATGGAAAAATGGAGGAGAAGGGATTGTGATGCCATTGCAGCCCATCAGAGGGTACTTTCTCTCTCTCCCTCTCTCTCTGTCTCCTGTCTCTTTGGCTGTGTCTGGCAAACACAAGCACACTCCTGCAATTAAAAAAAAATGTATTTGCTATATATTACACATAAAAGAAAACAAGGGTACATGTTTCTTTTTATTATTATAATTATTGTTTTATCACATATTTGCCAAACTGACCTCCAGACACATTGTTTCACTCTATCCTACCTGTGGTGCATTAGCCTGCCTCTACCCCACATGTAACAGCTCTGGATTTTATCCATTTTAGTTTGAATAATCTTCAATTTTTTAAATTTGCTGTAGAGCACTAAAGAGAGAGAGAAAGTAAGAACCTCCCACTCAGGGGGCATAGTCATGCTGCAGTCCCTTCTACTCCAACTCTTGCTCCTTCAAGATTTAGGGCACTCATGCCTGGTGTGTTTCTCAGCTGCCAGTTCCAGGACTGGAATCATGCAGCTGGTCATGTGGGATCCAGTCACCTTAACCACCATGCCACTGGCTGGCCCAGAATAGTTTTGAATGTTTACACGTGCTTGAACTATACATGTTAAAGAGCCGAGGTTTAGAGTTAGGCAGGCTCAGACTGGTAACGGCTCTGTCCCTTACTAACTATGCGGCATTGGACAGACCACTTTAACAACTCAAAGATGCAGTGTCCTTATCTGTAAAATAGGATGCTAGCACTTGCCTGAAAGGATCCTTGCAAACACTAAAATTTTTTACAGAACGTATGTAAAGCACTTCGTATAGTCTTTGACGCTTATTATTGCCCATGCAAAAGTAAAAATGAGCTCAAACAGAGAAGGTAAAAATCTGCCTAGCTATTCATCAGGGTAGAATCACAGGCACAGATAGAGCCAGCTGCAAAGTTAACAGGATAGTGTCTCCTGAGGACATACTGCAGCTGTGAACATTCATAATAACCTCCTTCTCCAAGTGACTACTGCCTTCCTACAAACTGAGAAACTTTGTTTTCTAAAATCATAGGTATTAGAAACTTTGGTGTTTATAATTATGTAAGTAAGAATGAAGCATTCCTCTCTTGCCTGGAGAATCTAAGTTCTTTTTGACAGAAATGCAGCCTCAATTTATAGCCTGGATTCAGTGCTTTAGATAAGGGGGTTTTGGACACAGTATTATGCATCTGTCATCACTTTTGTTTCCAAATAGGACTCTGGGTACATTTTGCAGTCCAGACTGGAGGTTGACCCCTTTACACACAGCCATGTCTTACTTTAGCCCTATCAAAATTCTTTTTGTTTCTTTGTTTATTGTAGAGAGATTTTTGCTATAGGGCACATGCACTTGCTAGAGAAAGAGACAGACAGACGACAGACAGACAGAGAAAAATTATCCCCTAAGGGGATGGCCATGCCACAATCCCTTCTCTTCCATTCTCCTCTTGGGATTTTGGGAACACAAACACACGTGCCCAGCGAGAGTTTTAGGCCACCAGGTCCAAACTTGAACTATGTGGGAGTCCAGCGACATAACCATTATGTTATCTGCTGGTCCCGGTTTTATTTATTTTTAAAGTTTCTTTCTTCCATGAGCAAGAGTGACAGAAAAGAGAAAGAGAGAGACAGAAAGACAGTTATTCCCAACAGGGTCTTCATGCCACAGTCACCCTGAGCCCTGAGCTTCAATTAGCCCGGATCGCGGCCATATGCATGCTCAGCGTGTTCAGGACCATCTCCAAACACAAACCCAGAACCTTCCTATGCTGGTCAGACTCGTGGAGCATTGGTTATGGCTGTGCCACCATCTGGCCCTTCTGCTTTATTTAAACTCTAAACTCTGCTAACAATTACTGTCTTCTTTGGTCTAGCCCTATAGCACAGTGGTTCAATGATATGTGTTGAAAACCAGATCCTGTGTGACCAACCACGCTTCAAATCGTGGTGTCAAGCACCTGTGTGTGCGTGGTCAAAATCCTGATATGAGGGATAAATGGAGAAAAAAGAATTGTGGCATAACCATACCCCACTGGGAGGTGCTTTTTCTCTTTCTCAGTCTCTGGTGAGTACACATGCCCACTGGCAATAAAGAAATCATTTTTAAAGAAGAGCCCTAATATCACTATTTTCTGTGGTGAAAAGTAAAAAGAAATAAGTATTATATATACAGTTAAATATAAGTAGAAATAAATATTATATATATAGTTTCATTTGGAGCATCTTATAAATTTCTTTTTAACATTTTGGAAATATTTTTGTTAAGTTAGCTGTTGTTAAGCAACCTGTACAGTTGATGTCTTCACATGATACTGATCATTTTAAGGAATTATTTATTTTTTATTATTTTTTTAAAATTGCTATAGGGCACACGCACTTACCAGAGAAAGACAGAGGGAGAGGGAGCAAAAGTGAGAAAGCGAGCATCCAGGTCTGGGACCCGAGCTGTGGTCAGCCATGTGGGAGTCCAGCGCTTTAACTGCGTCACCTGTTAACCCCAGGGTACTGATTTTAGATGAACTTTCTTAGAGTTTCTTTCAGTTCTAATATCCCCTAAACAATTATTGGGTGGTAAAAGTTTTTACCCAGAAAGTTGATTTATTTTAAGTCACATAAATAACATATTATGTCTATCTTTCATTATTTTAAAATGGGATTTCTGATCACATCACCAGACTTTATTGATTAGTTACTGTAACTTTATTCCTACACATGATGCAGCCCTTTAAATAAATATATGTGTATATATATATATATGTGTGTGTGTGTGTGTGTGTGTGTGTGTGTGCATGTGTATATATACTCTTAGGCTCTATGTTGGCTAGTTCACTTTTCAGAGCTAACTACTTAGCAACATTACCTTGCTCTATGCTTACTGGTGAACTCTCCAATGTTATGTGCATGTCCAATGCGTTTTGGACCCAATGGCATCATTCCTTTCCTGGTCAGACTTCCTTTTCTTTTCTTTTTTTTTTTTTTTTCACAAGTTTATTTATTTATTTATTTTTACCATTTTTTTTGGGGGGGGGAGGTTTTTTATATAGGACACATGCACTCGCCAGAAAGAGAAAGACAGAGGAACAGAAAGGGAAAAATCACCTCCCAGGGGGATGGCCATGCTGTAATCCCTTCTCCTCCATTCTCCTCTTGGAATCTTGGGCACGCACACACATGCACCCAGCGTAAGTTTAAGCCACCAGGTCCAGGACTTGAACCATGGTGAACTACATGGAAGTCCAGTGACATAGCCATTACACCAAGTGCTGGTCCCACAAATTAATTTATTTTTTTCCATGAGAGAGAGAGAGAGAAACAGGCACCCCAATAGGGTCTTCACATTGCAACACATTCCCAGCCTCAGGTACACACACATACACTATGTGTACAGGGAAACCCCAGGACTCAAATCCAGGACCTCCCCATATGGCTTAAGTATCATGCAGCATTGCGTTACCCCTGCACCACCGCAGCTGGCCTCAATCTTCCTTCTCTGAATGATCAGTGCACATTTTTTAGTCTCAACAACTGTCTTAGGATGTACATCACCCATGCACTCTCATCTTAACTAAGAAAACAAAGGTCCTATAAACTTCCTTTGATTTTTATATCTGAGTTTTTAGGATTATATACTCTATGATGGACATTTTGATTATTAGTAGTTTTCCACTATTAAAAGCACATTGCAATGAATGCTTTCTTTGCACACTTCTGAGATTACAAGATAATCCATTTTCCTGAGTACTTACAGTCTGAAACACAGGCATGCCTCCCTAGCATATGTGGGCTTTGATCAGACTTGCTGTAGTGGCTGCATCTCAATTTTGAAGTCTAGATGCCAAAGGCAGTTGTACATGTAGGAGGGTCGGATTGGCAGTGGCCTGTGTTGTATCTTTTGAGAGATGCCAGACATATCCCCACTCCCAAGCTTACCACAGCGCCTGTGATTCCAACAGGAAGATGCATTTCTTCAGGTTTTAACCTGCTATTTTAGGATGATGTGTTAAATATGTCATTCTTCCCTGATTATGGTCATTGTAGAAAATTGAGAGCATGCAGAGAAGTTGATAAGTAAAAAAGAAATTAACTCTAGCTCACGACTCAGACATCACCACTGTTAACATTTTGGTATTTGCTTCCTTTCCAAAACATGGAATTGAAATGTTGATTTTCTTGATAAAGACTTTTTTGTTATGTATTTAATCAGCTTTATAGTAAAAGAAATCTGATGAACATAAGTCCCTACATTTCTCGAAATACTTCTGATTTTTTTTTATTTTCACATTTTCTTTTATTTATTTATTTTTTAATTGCCAGAGGATGCGTGTATTCACCAGAGAATGATAGAGAGACAGAGAGAGGGAGAAGGAAACACCTCTCAATGGGACATGGTCAGGCCAAAATCTTTTCTCCAGCCCATCAGGATTTGGGGTATACATGCACATACACCCAATCATGTTTTCCAAGCCACCAGGACCAGTATTCAATCCAGGGTTGATAATGTGGGATCTGGCTTCCTTAATCACTAGGCTGTGGGCTAGCTCTACTTCTGGTTTCTCTATTCGTTCAATAAAGATTATTATGTTCTACACGCAAGGCACTAAGCTAGATACAGATCATTGATACAGAACATTTTATCAGTGTACAAATGTGCATATGTTTTTACAAATCAGTAATCAGAGACTTAATCTATGCATAAATACTTTATGTTCTAGTTTTCTTTTTCAACGTTATTTAATATAGATTCACATATATGTCTCAATTACTTGATTCTTTAGAGTTGTATTCATTTCACACTTTCTCCATTATTGAAATTTTAAGATCTCTTCCCGCTGCTTTTGGATGCTTTCCTCAAAGGAGTGGATCAAGTCAAAAAGCAAAGTGGTCATTTCTTGAGCAATCGTTTTTTAGAATTCAAATACTTGGAGGAGGAGGAACAAATTATTTGTGCTTAAAGTTTCTCGTGTATTCAGTCAAACAGATGGTTTTCTTCCAAGCTGGAGACATTGAAAGAGATCAGTGTCCCCGAAAGGAAGACAGAGGCCACTGAAGGTGAACTTAACACTACCCATAGCTCAGTCAGCCTGAGAGCAGCAAGAATGGTTGTCAGGAGTGGCGCCCTTTCACACTGACAGGTAGTGGACTCCACCAGTTTGCAGACCCCTCAAGGGTAGGGCCCTCTGCATCCAGCATCCAGCCAATGGCTTTGTTCTCCATTAGATCTGACTTTCAGAAGCACTTGAACTTCTGCACTTCATAAACTGGTGCCAACGAAGAACTGTTGATTCATTCTTTCATATCTCTGCTGACCAAAGGTAACTGTGAATTTTCCCGTGAATATACACCCTCCCAGGGATAATAATTGAAGACAGGATCCACCCAAGAAGCTGATACATGGGTGAGAGCTCATGGTGGTTCCCATTAGTACCTTCTGAAGAATCCCCAGGCAAGGCCTGCTCTGGGAATCCTCCCTGTGGAACCCTTAGACAACTTGTACAAAGCTGGTCATCATCTGGTCAAAACCTCCCTGCACTCCCGTGATACCAGCAAGCCGCAGACAGCACCAAATTCAAGTAGGGGGTAGTGGAGCCTTCTGAGTGGTCACTCCCCTGACCTCCCACACTGCCCAGCCTCTCCTGGCCTCCCTCTGCCCATTCTCATCTTGAGCGGAGATGAGGGAACACATTCCCATTTCCTCCTCATTTTTAAGGGACACCAAAACTCTGCCACTTGGGCAGAGGAAAGGCATAAGAAACCACAAAATGGAAAATTCCTAGCTATACTTCCTCAAGTCTGAAGGCAAGCTAGCAGGCCTCAGGTTTTCAAATATAAAAATCATAAGCAGAGATCTCATTCAGAGATTCATTCATGTAAATATTTAGTAAACATTTAAGAGTCTATTATGTGCCAAGCATTTTTCTACACGTTGGGGATGCAGTAGAAAATTTTTGTCCTCAAAAACTAAAATTGCCAGGGAACCAGCAGTTAGCGTAATGGCTATGTCGCTGGACTCCCATGTAGTCGACCGCGGTTCGTGTCCCGGACCCGGTGGTTTAAAACTCACGCCAGGCGCGTGTGCGTGCGTGCCCAAGATCCCGAGAGGAGAATGGAGGAGAAGGGATTGCGGCGTGACCATCCCCCCTGGGGGTTGATTTCTCGCTTTCTGTCTCTATGTCTCTCTCTGTCTGTCTGGCGAGCGCACGCGCCCTACAGTGAAAATCTCTCCAAAAAAAAAACTAAAATTGGCAAGACCAGCAGGTGGTGTGGTGGTTGAGGCACTGGGCTCCCACGTGGTCAACCACGGTTCAAATCCTAGACCCAACTGTTTGAAACATGCTGAATACATATGTGTGTGGGCCCTGGTTCCTGAGAGGAAAATGGAGGAGAAAAGATTGTGGTATACCAACCCCCCTTGTGCGGTGATTCTCACTTTCTGTCTCTATCTCTCTGGCAAGCACACACACCCTATAGCAAAAATCTCTCCAAAAAATTAAAAAGTAAAATTGTTGAATAAACAGATAAATGAATGAGGAAAGATTTCACATCAGTAAAACAAATAAAGCACAAACATCAGGGCTAAAAAATTTAATGTATGGGACCAGAAGATGGCATCATGGTTATGTTGCTGGACTTTCACGTAATTGACCGTGACTCGCATTTCGGACCCAGCCAGCTTAAAATTCACGCTGCATGTGTGTGCATGAGTGCCCAAAGTCCTGAAAGGGAAATGAAGGAGAAGGGATTGTAGCATGGCCATCCCCCTCCCAGGGTATGATATCTTGCTTTCTGTCTCTCTGGCAAGCACATATGCCCTATAGCAAAAATCTATTAAAAATATTCAATGTATTAGATCACTCTGAGTCACTCTCAGAACTTCCCTTCAGTAACAAAAAATATAAAATATAATAATATTCTACAGTTTCATCTAACAATTGAGGGCCTGATTCTGACAGTGGCTTAGGAAATTATAAGGACTGGGGCCAGCAGTTAGCATAATGGCTATGTCGCTGGACTCCCATGTAGCTGACTGTGGTTTGCGTCCCGGACCCGGTGGCTTAAACTCACGCCGGGCATGTGTGCGTGCGTGCCCAGGATCCCGAGAGGAGAAAGGAGGAGAAGGGATTGCGGCATGGCCATCCCCCCTGGGGGGTGATTTCTCGTTTTCTGTCTCTCTGTCTCTCTCTGTCTTTCTGGCAAGCACACGCGCCCTGTAGCAAATAAACTTCTCCAATTAAAAAAAAAAAAAAAAAAGGAAAGTGTAAGGACTGAAAAAAGAGGCCCCTGCCCTTAAGTCGCTCACCTTCTAACAGGCAAGTCTGACGGTTAAGTAACCGCAATAGTAGGTGGTCGTACTATGTATCTTCATTTAGGGAGAAGAAATGCATTGTGTTGTTGTAAAAGTCATGATGTGTTTTCTATGCAAACGTGTCCTGACTTTCCAGATGACCCAGTATGTGCCATTCACAAAGCTAGCATGTGTCAGGGATATACTTCAAGCTCAGTATCTCGTGGGTCCACAAGCTCAAAGTCTACACCAGGCTTGTTTGATGAATGCTTACAGTTATGATTCCAGAAAAGAGTTCATTTCACTCCTCTGACCTTCCACACTGCCCGGCCTCTCCTGGCCTCCCTCTACCCTAACTACCCTTTCTCCAAGAGCTATTGGAGAGTTTGCCATGGCCTTCTGGAGTCAGGAGACACTGGAGACACTTTGTCTTGACTCTTTCTTCACATAATTGGATTAAATTTTTTTTCATTTTTTAAAAAAATTATTTATTTAATTTTATTTATTTATTCATTTATTTTAATTTGACCAGAGAGAGGCAGAGAAAGAGAGAGAGAGAAAATGAGAAAGCAAGTCACCAGATTCAGGATTTGAACCATGGTCAGCCACGTGGGAGTGTCCAGCACCTTAACCACCAACGCCACCTGCTGGTCCCAATTTGATTGAATTTTATATACCCTCACACTCCAAAGGCAGGAAAAGACTCTTGGTACAACTCTTCCATACTACAGATTAAGCCGTTGAGGCCCAGAGAATGTAAGTGACTTATCCAAGTTCAAATGGTTAGTTAGTCCATTGCTTTTTCCTACAGGAGGTATTTTGCTGGGGTGAATCTTGGGGAAGGCTTCCAGGGACATATTTCAGGGGTTTTGCTTGTCTAATGCTCTGGAGTGAGCATGGAAAGAGAGAACTTTCCCTTGGCACATGGTAGGCCCTTAATAGTTAACCAAATGGCAATAATGCAGAGGAATACCATCACTTGGCCGCTCAGAGACATAGAGGTGGAAGCGAGCTTGCAAGTGATTAGGAAGTGAGTGGGCAGTCAAGGTGACTCCTCTGTGAAGTCTGGTGATAGGAAAAGAAGATGTCCATCAAGAACTTAAAAGAATGGACCAGCAGATAGCATAGTGGTTACATTACTGGACTCCCACATAGCTGACAATGGGGCCAGGCACCTGTACATGCTCGTCCAAGATCCCAGGAGGAGAACAGAGGAGAAAGAATTGCGGTTTAGCCATCTCCCCCCCCAGGGGGTAATTTCTCACTTTCCCTCTCACTGTGTCTGTCTCTCTCTCCAGAGAGTGTATACTCCCTAAGGCAAAAACTTCTGAAAAGAAAAAAAGAACTGGGAACCAGCAGTTAGCGTAATGGCTATGTTGCTGGACTCCCACGTAGTCGACCGCGGTTCGTGTCCCGGACCCGGTGGCTTAAAACTCACGCCGGGCGCGTGTGCGTGCGTGCCCAAGATCCCGAGAGGAGAATGGAGGACAAGGGATTGCGGCGTGACCATCCCCCCTGAGGGGTGATTTCTTGGTTTCTGTCTCTATGTCTCTCTCTGTCTGGCGAGCGCACGCGCCCTACAGTGAAAATCTCTCCAAAAAAAAAAGAAAGAACTTAAAAGAAAACAAGTAGGGCCAGCAGGTGGTGTGGAGGTTAAAGTGCTGGATCCCACATGACCGACTGCATGGTTCAAGTCCTAACCCAGCAGCTTGAAAATCACACCAAGTACACGCGTGTATGTGCCCAGAATCCTGTGGCGACTAAAGAAATTGCTGTGTGGCCGTACCCCCTAGGGGGTGATTTCTCACATTCCTCCTCTCTCTCTCTCTCTCTCGTGAGTGCACACACCTTATAACAAAAAACTAAAAAATGAAAACAAGCAGATTATCATTTCATTTTAATGGAAACATGAGCCTATTGGTGTGCAAGGGAAAGGTAACTCATTAAAAATATTGAAGTTGCAAGGATGGAAAATAATTAATGAAGCAAGGTTTAGGGGGAGTAGTAGAGGCTGAAAGGAAATCCCTAAGCGGGGACATGACAGCTTGGCTTTTTCTACCATTAAGTATCTATTCACTCTCAACTCCATGAGGGCAAGGACCACACCAAGTTTTGCTCGCCACTGTGTCTAGTACTTGGCACACAGTAGAAACTCTGTAATATTCTTAGAGGAATAAATGAATGAAAGAATGATCAAGGCACCTCTAGTATTGTACACTCAGTAGCAAAAAATCAGGTCCAAATTATGGGGGGGGGGGGCAAAGAAGGGGGGAAGAAGAAACCATTTACCTACTTTGGCCTTTTTGGCCAATGTACTAGATGACATCCAAAAAAAAAAGACAAATTGTCAGTGGTTATTGCCATATAGAGAAACTGACAGCTGTGGTGACTTCAGTGCCGATGTTAACTGGAATGGTACACTACAACATGAAATTATTTACCATCCTGAGTTCTGAATGCTAAGTGAAATGCATCCTGTAAAATATGTGAATAGCAGAGTAGCTAGTGCCCTTGGTAGAAATTTCACAAAAAGAGAAAAAGAAAAAAAAAAAGAAAAGAAAAAAGAGAAATTACACATGTTTACAGTGGTGATGTTCAAAATATCTAACAGCTGACATGACTTAGAAGCCGATTAACGTACCATCCCTAAGCAACCAGTGTGGTGGCACCTGCCCTTAGTAATGGTCAACACTGCACGAGGCTGTTGCTTGTGTTAGGGCTCAGAGGTCAGCAGTCCTGAGTGTTTGGAAGGCTCTTGTGCTGAATGGAAGAGCGAATGTGCAAAGCAATGTTGCATGCTACCAGAGCAAGTTCTTCCCCATGAATCCTTAGCCCAATGCTTCTCTGTCAGGTAAAGTAGGGTCTCACTGCCCCTTCTACTTTGTACTCCAGTCCAGCAACACTTCGTACTGGTCACTTGTCTCAATCCTTCTTGACTCATCTAGTGATTGAGCCAACAGAGCTGCATGACACCTGCCCTTCATTAGTTCCATCTACCTATTACTTACGTTAGCCTGCAACTGTTCATATGCCTGCAACCGTCTTCAATACCTGTCACTCACCCTCATTATGCACCTAGCAGACAAGGGTCTTGACAGCACTTAACCAAAGAAAAGACTCAAAGAAAATTCTCTGACATGGAGGACTTGAGTTTTCTGTTGGTTGTATAAAGAGATGTCATCCCTGATTTTCTTTTTGTTTTTAAATTGCCAAAGGGCAAGTGCACTTACCAGAGAGAAACAGAGAGGGGGAGAAGGCACCCTCCAGTGGGACATGGTCCACCACAATCCCTTCTTCTCCATTTCTCCATCCTCATGGGATTTTGGACATGAGCATGTGTGTGCGCACACACACACAACAGTCCATTTTTCAAGCCACTGGGGCTAGGATTCAAACCCCATGGTTAGTCCTGTGGGATCTAGTTTCACTAGGCCATGGAACTGACCCATCCACTTCTAATTCTGAAAAACAAAATCAAATATAGAGAAGATATACTTCAGTTTATTGCTTATGGAAATGAGGACTTCTCTGTGCCTTACATTGTATTTCGTACTATGAAACTGAAGGAAGCATACATATCTGATGGAATGCCTCTGTTCTGTTAATGAGAGATACAAAAGAGTAAGAGGTAAGGAAAGATTGGCACATGGGATTACAAAGTATAGGGTGGAGGAAGATCAAGAGACAGGAACATGCTAGTCCACAACTCATAGGTGATTACAAATTGTTTAGGCCTCACAGGACTACAGTTGACCAATCATTCCACAGCATGATGGGCTGAACTGTGTCCCCTCCCACCACGAATTCACACATTAAAGCCTTAACCCTAATACCTCAGAATGTGACTAAACTTGGAAAGAGAACCTTTAAAAAGATTATTAAGTTAAAACAAGGTCATCAGGGTGGGCCCTAATCCAATCTGACTGTTGTCCTTATAAGGAGAGGAAATTGGGACACGTGGTAAGATGCCAATGGGCCAGCTGATAGTGTGGTGGTTAAGGTGGCTAGGTCCCACATGGCTGACTGCGCAGTTCGAGTCCCGGCCCAGTGGCTAGGTCCCACATGGCTGACTGCGCAGTTTGAGTCCCGGCCCAGTGGCTAGGGGCCACATGGCTGACTGCGCGGTTTGAGTCCCGGCCCAGTGGCTAGGTCCCACATGGCTGACTGCGCAGTTCGAGTCCCGGCCCAGTGGCTAGGTCCCACATGGCTGACTGTGCAGTTCAAGTCCTGGCCCAGTGGCTTGTAAAACATGCTAAGCCCATTATGAGTAGAGAGAGGATTATGGTGTGGCCATCCATCCCCGGGGGGGGGGGGAATTTCTCTCTCTCTCTGGTGAACGCACATGCTCTATGGCAAAACTAAAAATAAGGAGAGATGCTAGCGATGTGTGCAACAGAGGAAAGACCACGTGAAGACACAGTGAGCAGGCAAACATTTACAGACCAAGAAGAGAAGTCTTCTCTATTTCTTTGCAGTCTCTTGTGTTCTATTTCCTTGGATCCCCCCAAATGCATAGTGAACTGCCCTGCACAGAGGAGGGGCTCAATATAAAAGTGTTAATTGATTATATAGTAAAAAACCAAAGTCACAGTTACCACCCTCAAAATGCAAGGACAATGTGACAAGTAACTAGAAGAGCAGGAGCAAACATGAGGCATCTCAGACTATGACAACTCAGATGAAGCACTGAAGGATCCATAGGAGGTCTTGGGGAGAGCTTTGAAACCAGGCTTTTGAAAGATGGTCATAAAGATTCATAAAGGCAGAGAAGAAGGGAGCACTACCAGAAGAGATCACTGTAAGTAAAAGCAAAGACTTGAAAATGTTTTATTTTCTATTACCTAGAGAGGACATAATTGTTCCAGCTGGAGTGGCATGCTCAGATAAAGAAAATACGCAGCATTTTGGAGGGTCTTGAATGCCAGTGTTAGGCCCCTGGACTTCCTTGTCCTAATTCCCTTTTGGAACTAGGGGACCTCAGAATATTTCTGACTGGATCCGGGAGCTGAGGCGGTAAGAGATAAGGAAAGCTTGGTACATAGAATTACAAAGTGTAGGGTGGAGGAAGATCAAAAGACAGCAAACTGGGGCATGGCTAACATCACGAATCAGGGAGGCAGAGCTAGCTATGAGGCAACAAGGCGACCTAGAGGTGCTGGGGCAGAGCAGGTTCTCAAAAGGAAGCACGAAGCTGCAGCTGGAGCAACTCCCTGAGGCCCCAGAATGTAGCATCCTTTATAGCAGTCTTATCTAAGGATGGAAAGAATGTCAGTAAGAGGATGGAAGTGAACCAACCTGTGTCCTGGTGGTTAAGGCAGCTGGATCCAATATGGTGTACAGCACTGTTCAAGTTCCAGCCCTGGCCTGGCAGCTTGAAAAATCATGCCAGGTGTGTGCGCATGCCCAAAATCGCAAATGGAGGGAGAAATGGAGGAGAAAGGATTGCCGTGTGACCATGCTCCATGGAGGAAGTTCTCTCTCTCTTTCTCTGTCTGACTCTCTGTGTCTCTCCAGCAAGTGCAAAGTCCTGAAACAAATTTAAGAGAGAGAGAGAGAGCATAGAAGCATTTGGGACAATACATAAATGATAAGAGGTCACTGTAAAGATTGTTAACCAGAGGCCGACAAAGTGTTGGGCCACCTGAAAAGTCATGACATAACTTGTTTGTTTTTTTAATAGTTATTTTATTTAACTTTATTTATTTTAATTTGACCAGAGAAGGACAGAGTGAGAGAGAGTGAGAGCACGAGATGGAAAGTGAAAAAGCAAGCCGCCAGATCTGGGACTCAAACCACAGTCAGCCACGTGGGAGTCCAGTGTCCCCAATGTTACAACCCTAACGTTTTCTTTTCTTTTCTTTTCTTTTTTCTTTGAGAGATTTTTGCTCTAGGGTGTGTGCACTCGCCAGGAAGAAAAGAGAGAAAGAAAGCGAGAAATCACCCCCCCGGGGGGATCGCCACGTTGCAATCCCTTCTCCTCCATTCTCCTCTCAGGATCTTGGGCACGCACGCACATGCGCCCGACGTGAGTTTTAAGCCACCGGGTCCGGGACTCAAACTGTGGTTGGCTACATGGAAGTTCAGCGACATAGCCATTACGCTAACTGCTGATCCTAACTTCTTTTTTTTAACAGAGGGATTTTTTGCTATAGGGCATGTGTGTTTGCTAGAGAGACAGAAAGAGAAAGAAAGACAGAAAGTGAAAAATTACCCACCCCATGGAGGATGGCCACACCACAGTCCCTTCCCCTCCAGTCTCCTCTCAGGATCTTGGAGAGGTTTTTTTTTTGTTTTTTGTTTGTTTGTTTGTTTGTTTTATCACTATAGGGCGTGTGCGCTCGCCAGACAGACAGAGAGACATAGAGACAGAAAGCGAGAAATCACCCCCCAGGAGGGATGGTCACGCCGCAATCCCTTCTCCTCCATTCTCCTCTCAGGATCTTGGGCACGCACGCACATGCGCCCGACGTGAGTTTTAAGCCACCGGGTCTGGGACGTGAACCGCGGTCGACTACGTGGGAGTCCAGCGACATAGCCATTATGCTAACTGCTGGTTCCTTCCTCTCAGGATCTTGAGCATGCATGCATCCACTCCCGGTATGAGTTTCAACACCAGGTCCAGTACTTGAACCATGGTCAGCCATGTGGGAGTCCAGCAATGAAACCATTACACCATCTACTGGTCTCTATTTTTCTATGTAAAAATGTGTCATGACTTCTTTTTTTGTTTTAGAGGTTTTTGCTATAGGGCGCGTGCGCTCATCAGAAATAGAGAGACAGAAAGTGAGAAATCACCCTCCCGGGGGATGGCCACACTGCAATCCCTTCTCCTCCATTCTCCCCTAGGGATCTTGGGCACGCACGCACACACATCGGCGTGAGTTTAAGCCACTGGGTCCAGGACTCAAACTGCAGTCCACTACATGGGAGTCCAGCATCATAGCCATTACGCCAACCACTGGTCCCAAAAATGTGTCATGACTTCTAATGACCCAATAGTATTTTAGAAGAACTAATTAAGTAGCATTGTAGAACTAGAATTTAAAAGGTTAGCACATCAAGACATGATTCAAAAGTTATAAATATTGGGGCCAGCAGCTGTCATGGTGGTTAAAGGCACTGGATTCTCATATGGCCAAATGCAATTCTCCCAAACCTGGAGGCTCTCACTTTCCCTTTCTCTCTCTCTGTCTCTGACAGGTTAAAAAAAAAAAAAAAAAAAAAAAAAAAAAAAAAAAAAAAAAAAAAAAAAGAAAAAAAAATCTTTTTTTTTTTTTTTTTTTTGGGGGGGTTTTTTTTATGCTCACCAGACACCCCCCCCCCAGGGGGGATGGCTACACTGCAATCCCTTCTCCCTTCTCCTCCATTCTCCTCTCGGGATCATAGGCATGCACGCACATGTGCCTGGTATGAGTTTAAGCCACCAGGTCCAAGACTCGAACTGCGGTCGACTACATGGGGGGTCCAGTGACATAGCCATTATGCCAACTGCTGGTCCCAATAAATCATTATGTTTTAAAAAATTATAAAGGGACACAGATTTGTTTCCAACAGCAGTAAGTAAGCATTCCAGTTGCTCCACATCTTTGATGTTGTATCCGAGTGTCTTCTTCAATTTAACCATTCTGGTAGGTGGTACTACCTCATTGTGAGATTAATTTACATCCTTCCAGTGACCTAATTAAGTTGGTCTTCTTTTTATAAGTGTATAGGGTATCTGAAATCCTCTTTTCTAAGGTGCTGTCAAAATCTTTTGCCCATTTTCTTATTGTGTTATCTCTTCTTACTGACCTATAGGTGGTCATTATACATTCTGGACACGTCCTTTTTTGAATATATGTATTACAAAGTATTTTCTTCCACTTCATGTTTTCCTTTTTACTTTTTAAATCATGCCATTTGATGAACGTAAGTCTTAATTTGAATGCTTTTCAATTTATCAATTTTTCCTTTATAGTGTACTTTCTGAAAAATCTTTGATAAATTGTAGTAGTTGACAAAAGCAGTGACAGATTCATAGAAAACTAAAAAAGAAAAAAAAAATTAAGAACAAAAAACATAGCATTTATTAACTCCAGGAAAAAGAATTGTATTCAAAACTAAATACAAACATAATATACTATTTGATTCAACTGTGATGATTATTTATACAATTACCACAATATAATCACTGACTACTGATTTATCCAAATATTCTGACTTTTGAGGTCTCTGAGGAAGGCAGGTAAGTAGTGAACATCTTTCCGACCTCATTTCTGAACAAATTGAGAAAGAGAACAAAAGAGGTTGAAATGTCACCTTTATTATAACTAATGGAGGCCAGGCTGGAGGGTGTAGCATCAAGTCTTTCTGCAAAGTAAGGTGGGTAATACAGAACCAGACCTAGGTAGAATTATCCTCAGCTGTGGGCAATGCTGGACCAAGGCTGGTCTTCTCACGTGGGTCTCTAACAGTGCTCATGTGGCCAGCAGAAGCTCCTTTCAGCCAGAGGTGATTGTTTTTCATCTGACACCAATACATTTTCCAAACTGTCTCCCGAAAGGAGTTCACTGTACACAGGAGGAAACTTTATCTGCAATTCTTTTGGTAAAAAGAAAACCAGACTAGGCAGCTATTCATGTGAGTGTATTTTAATTAAGATACGGCTAGTACTATTAAAAAGTGAAGTCTCAAATGTGTCACATCTCAAACACAAAAACTGATTCCGTGATCACGTAAGTCATGTGTTCCTCATCAGTGGAGGCAGCTCTGCCACTTTCCACACGTGGCTTCCAGGGTCGAAGTTGTCATCTCAAGATGCAGAAACATGTGAGGGAGGTCCAGGAGGGCCAGGCCTGAAGTGCTTCTGTCATTTCTACTCAGTCAACGGTCTAGAAACCTAACTGCAAGGGAAGCTGAGAAATTAGTCCAGGAAGAAGAGGCGACTATGAATTGTGAGTATCCGTCGATCTCCGCCACTGGTGTAAGGGCCACTTGGGCAGGGTCTTTTCTGTTCCCCATTGCCTCCTGTGCCTGACACGTAGCAGGCACTCAATAAATGTTTGTTGAATAAATGGAAAAAGCATGGACTTCAAAACCAAAAAGACCTACATTCTAACCCAAGCTCTGTCGCTTCCTCATTGCATTAATTTAGACAAGTTACCTGAGTTTCTCAAGCCTGAGATTTTCATCCTACGAAGGAGATGAACATGTGTTTGTGATTTGCTTCCCAGGCCATATCGGCCAGATGTGGGAATGGCTAGCGACTGAACATATCCCATCAGAAATAATACTTACCATTCGTACCGCCCTGCCTCTTCCCAAGTATTTGTGAAATGGGTCGTTTTTTATTTCCTCCAAATTACTCTGAGAGTGCGGAAGGGCTATGGAACATGAAGACAATGGTTGTCTCATATGTATTCTTATTCTTCTTCTTATTCTTTTTTTTTTTGCCACAGGACATATGCACCAGCCTGAGACAAAGAGAGACGGAGAGGGAGAAAGCAGGGTCTCATCTCGATCCTTTCTCCTCCATTTCTCCATCCTGTCAGGATTTGGGGGCGCATATACACACACTTGCTCAGCATATTTTTCAAGCCCTGGGGCCAAGATTTGAACATGGTCAGCCATCCAGCTCCCTAAGTAGTTACTTAGGTGACAGAGCTAGCCTTCAAATGTATTCTTTGTAGTTTTATTTATTTATAACTGCATTTTAAAAGAACTATAGTCATCCAGTAGCCTATGCCATTTCCTTACTTTCTGGCACCCTTGTGTGAAGTCTGTACCCAGATGGTCAGTTCCTGGGCTAAAGCTGCAGGTGCCCATTATCTTCATGCTTCGGGTCACTGTGTGCTCTCTGCTTCCTCCAGGGCCCATGGGCTGGACTCGGTCACATGACTGCCCAGCAAGGGTGCCTTGGGTCATGTGATCTTGCCTTAATACATTTTAAGTGAAATGACTTTGTTTCTACTCTTCTGTTCAGTCTCACTAGACGAAGGTAAGAAGCCCCAGAGCAACGCCAGCACCAAAGTTAGGGAGACAGTACCCATGATGTCCTTCCTACTTTCCCTCAAAATGCTCCAGTGTCAGAACGTTCTTCCTCAGGCCCCTCTTGCTTCTTCAGGTAAGTAGCTCCCCTCCCACCAGGTTTCCCGACATTCTTGGATCTGTCAGAAATCTGGGCCAAATCCAAGTTAGGTGGCTATCTGGGGCTGTCTGAGCCACACACCCTCCCTCCCCTGCACTGCAGGGTAGATGTTGGCATTTAATGGGATGAAGGAGGTAAAAATACCAGAGTTGCCAGGATTGTTGGTGGCATAATGATGGCGCACGATAAGTGTAATCCTTTCATATTTCTTGGGCTACT
The DNA here is from genome assembly GCF_000334495.1 of Tupaia belangeri chinensis. Classification (NCBI taxonomy): domain Eukaryota; kingdom Metazoa; phylum Chordata; class Mammalia; order Scandentia; family Tupaiidae; genus Tupaia; species Tupaia belangeri. The sequence continues at coordinate 91,688 of NW_006159682.1, read as the reverse complement.
TCTAGTATTGCCAGAACTAATATTGGGTTGTTGGAAAAGTCATGATGTATTTTTTTTCTATGGAAAAATGTGTCATGATTTTTTTCGACAACCAATAGATACATCATCTACTTCTCTGAAGGGAGCTCCCTGACTACACGACCTTTGACTTTGGGACAGACTGTTTAGGTGCTGCATTCCCTCGGTACCTAGGACCAGCTCACAGACTCAGGTAATAGACCATCTTGGCTATAAAATCTGAGGAGCTCAACTTTTCCAAAATAGGAAACAGAAAACTGGTACAAACCACAAGGGAGTGATAACATGTGTACAACATATTTACGTTACTTTTCTGATGGGATGTGGGAGTTAGGAAACACTAGCGGCCCCGACTGCTACTATGGGAGGTCCTCACTTCAGTCCTGATAGGAAGCCAGAATTATACCTTGAAATGCACACGGGGAGGAGGGGGAAAGAAAGGAAAAATATCCAGAATACAAACAATATTCCAACAAATGTCTTCTGGATGAGTTAGAGCAAAAAAGAATAGAAACACAGAAAACAGGAAGTGCTTGCAATGTCTGAGGAAAAAGCAGATGAGGTCCTAGACCAGGGAAATAGTTGTTTAAATGATTTGATAATGGCAAGTTAGAGGTTTTGCAGAAGGAAAATCAACTTTCTGATGAGTTAGAAATGGAATGCGATAGGCTAGAGATGCAGGGTAGTGGTCTCATGCTTAAAGCTCAGGACTGAGAGTTGAGAGATGTCTCTACCGCTCTGAATAAGTCCCTTATCTCCTTTTGGCCCAGCTTCCTCATTTGTAAACTGCCTCTGCTAAGTTTTTTTAAAATGCCAGAGGACATGTGTGCACATATGAGAGGGAGAGAGAGTCCCTGATGGATCCTGGTCTTGCCACAATCCCCTTTTTTACAATCCTCCATCCCATCAGGATCTTGGGCACAGCCCGGCATGTTTCCCAAGTCTACAGGGCCAGGACTTGAACTCCAGTTGGTGGTGTGGAATCCAGCTTCCTCTGGACAGAGGCTAACCACTACATTCAGGGCCAGTTCTCTACTAAGTTTTATTTTTAAGTTTTGGGCCTAGGGCATATGTGCTCACTAGAGAGAGACAGAAAGAGGAAAAGTGAGAAATCCCCCCTGCCCCCTGAAGGGATAGCCACACCACAATCCCTTCTCCTCCATTGTCCTTTCGGGATTTGGGGCATGCATGCATATGCCTGGCATATTTTCCAAGTTGCCAGGTCCAAGACTTGAACCCCACACTTGGCCACGTGGGATCCAGACACTGTAACCACCATGCAACCTGGCTAGCCCCCAACTATTAAGTTTTTTTAAGGCACAAATACAATGATATCAAGAAAATGTAGCACAAGCTGCAGTAGCTGGACAAGTGAAATGAACAATTCATTTTGTCATCATTGTCAATAGGAAAGCTGGAAAGGAAATATAATTTGTGTGAATATAATAAATTTGATTTTAAATGTGCTAAGATGTTGGCATAACATCCATGCAGAGATAGTAGATAACCAGCTTGAGTGGGGGAATGAATTTAGGAGTTAATGAGTCAGGCCCATTACATACAAGAAAAACATGTTTCTGCAAGCAGTCTAGTCTCCTAGCTTATTGACCTTCATTGGGATTTGGCCTTGCTATGGTTTGAATGTAGTCCTCCAAAATAAATGTATTGAAACTTGTTGCTATTGTGATGATATTAAGAGGATGGAAGGCTGACCCCATAGTGCATGGTTAAGTACTATGCACTGGATCCCACATGGCTGACTGCAGTTCAAATCCCAGCCCTGGCAGCTTGAAAAAACATGTTAGGTCTTCGGGTGTTATGTGCCAAAAACCCTGAAGAGAGAGAGAAATGGTAGAAAGGAGGATATGTGGCATGACCACACCCAGTGGGCCTTCTCTCTCCCTGTCTTTCTCTTTTGTGAGTGCCTATGACCTCTGGGAATTACAAAAAAGAAGAAGAAAAAGAAAACTAAATCTGACTATGCTATTAAGAAGTGGGGTCAGGCTGACCTGTAGCCTGGTGGTTAAGAGGGCTGGATCTCACAGAGTCGGCTGTCCTGTTCAAGTTCTGTATCTAATGGTTTGAGAAACACACCAGATATATGTGCCTGCATGCTCAAATCCAGAAAGGAGGGAGAGATGAAGGAGAAGGGATTGTGGCATGACTATTTCCCTTAGGGGGTGATTTTTTCCTCTCTCCTTCTCTCTCTTTCTCCTTCTCTCTCTGGTGACACACACCCCTTGTCGAAAATTTTATAAAAAGAAAAAAGATTTGGGACCAGCAGTTAGCGTAATTGCTATGTCACTGAACTCCCATGTAGTCGACCGTGGTTTGAGTCCCGGACCTGGTGGCTTAAACTCACGCCAGGTACGTGTGCGTGCATGCCCAAGATCCCAAGAGGAGAATGGAGAAGGGACTATGGTGTGGCCATCCCCCCTGGGGGGTGATTTCTCTCTTTCTGTCTCTCCCTGTCTTTCTGGTGAGCACATGCACCCTATAGCAAAAACCTCTAAAAAAAAAAAAAAGAAAGAAAGAAAGAAAGGAAGGAAGAGACTTAATAAGTGGACTCTTTGGACCAGCAGATGGTATAATGGTTATGTAACTGGACCTACATGGCTGACCATGGTTCGAGTCCCGGACCCAGAGGCTTGAAACACATGCTGAGCGCGTGTACATGTGTGTCTAAAATCCCAAGAGGAGAATGGAGGAGAAGGGACTGAGGCATGGCCATACCTCCTGGGGTGTGATTTCTCACTTTCTGTCTCTCTGATTCTCTGGCAAGTATACATGCTATACATGCTCTGGAGCAAAAAAAAAAAAAAGAAGAAGAAGAAGAAGAAGAGTTTTGGGAGCTGATTAGGATTAGATCAAGTCATCAGGATGGGGCCCCCATGATTGAATACTGGCAGCTGAATAGGGAGAGGGAGGGACCAGAGCTAGCACATACTCCTGCCCTCTCATCATGTGTTGCCCTGAGCTGCCTCAGGACTCTGCAGAGACCCCACCGTCAAAAGGCCCTCACTGCGGGCCAGCTGATGGCAACGTGTTGAGGTGCTGGATCCCATATAGCTGACGCCGCAGTTTGAGTCCCAGACTCAACAGCCTGAAAAATACATTGGGGGGGGGGTTCAGCAAGTGGCATGGCAGTTAAGGCACTGGACTCCCGCATGGCCAGCATGGTTCCAGTCCTCGACCCGGTGGTTAGAAAGTCACACTGACTGCGTGTACCCAAAATCCCAGGAGGAGAATAGAGGAGAAGGGATTACTGCACAGCCATCACCTTGGGAGCTGATGCCTCACTTTCCCTCTCACAGTCTCTTTCTGGTAAGTGCACGCACCCTATGGCAAAAACGTTTTTTAAAAAAATGCCAGGCACATGTGCATGTGTGCCTAAAATCCCATGAGGAGAATAAAGGGGAAGGGATTGCCGTGTGGCCATGCCCCCTGGGAGTGGTTTCTCACTTCCTGTCTCTGTGGCAAGCACACATACCCTATAGCAAAAAAATCTTTAAAAAAAAAAGAAAAAGAAAAAAATCCTCACCAGATGCAGCCCCTTGACTTAGGCTCGCCAAAACTGCGAACTTTTTCCTTATAACTTACTCAGTCTGTGATACTCCATTATAACAACAGAAAAGCGAAACTACAACAGGGCTCAGCTGTGAGACTAAGCATAAAGCAATGTGCAGGGCGAAGGAGGTATGCAATCGAGGAAGTGCTCTGGCCTACCTGTGCCGCAGAAGCCTGCCTGTGCTGCCCTGGCCCTGCAGCACCTTACCCAGAGCCTCACTTGGCGACATTCTGGATGCCCTTCACCAGTGTAAAGCACACAGAAAATAGCAAAAGCCAGTAAGACTAAAGATGAGACCAAAAACAAACAAACAAACAAACAAAAAAGTAGGGACAAACAGGAAAAAAGAAAAGAAAGCAAGAATAAAGTGGAAAGCAAAAAGAGGTGCTGAGCAAAGGGTATCTCCTACGGGAGGCTACTATAAATGACCTATGGACAAAGAGCTGCACATACCGAAGAATGGAAATCAGCGAACTGGACCCACTATCTCCTAAAAGCTGGGAGGCGAGTGGGACCTCACTTACTCTTGCTGAGAAAGCCATGGCTAATCCCCCTTTGTAAAATAAATCATTTCATATGTGTAAAAAGAGAATTTGCTGTTTGAAGGAATCCTGACGACTCCTCAGGTAAAGCAGAGTTCAGGCTAACCCTGTAGCATAGCAGCAGTTAAGCCTCGTTCATGGAGAGCTGAATCCCACATGGCTGACCAGGGTTCAATTCCTCACCTCTGGGGCATGAAAAACACCCTGGCTGTGCATGTGTGTGTGTGTGTTGCCCCAAATCCTTACACATGGAGAAATGGAGAAAAAAGGATTGTAGCATGACCATGCCCCAGTGGGGGGTACTCTCTTTCTCTCTGGTAAGTGCATGTGCCCTCTGGCAGTTTAAAAAAAAGTCCTCGGGTTGGCAGGTGGCATGGTGGGGGGGGGGGGGCTGGACTCCCACATGGCCAAACATGGTTTCTGGTCTCAGACCTGGTAGCTTTCTCTCTCTCTCTCTGCTCTCTGTTCAAATTGAAGAATAGTGATGGATGAATAAAATTAAGTAAAAATTATATATTAAAAAAGTTCTTTCCATACAGCAAATAATCACTCCCATTTGTAAAGTGGATGAACTGAGGGCCAGCTCATGGTGTGGTAGTTAAGGCAGCTGAATCCCACACAGCCAACTGCACGGTTAGAGTCCGGAACATGACAGCTGGAGAAACATGTCAGGTGCACGTGTGTGCACGCCCAAAATCCTGGAAGGAGGGAGAAGTGGAGGAAAAAGGATTGGGATGTGATGATTCCCCATTTAGGGGGAGGGGGAGGTGCTTTTTCACCTTCCTTCTCTCTCTCTCTGTCTCTCTCTCAGGTGGCTTATGTGTCCTCTGGCAAAAGAAAAAGAAATGGATGAATTGGTTAATTGTACAGTTTATTGTTTTTTCAGATCGCAATAAGGGTGAATGTTGAACCTGAAGCTTGACTAGAGAAACTCCATTTTCAACCTCTATCCCAAGTACAGCTTCAATAAGTCCCCTGGAGATGCCACACCACATCTCTCTGAAAAGCAACCAAACAATGAGTGATTGAAGAAGTGGGCTGCAGACCTGGGGCCATTCAGTGCAAATAAATAAATAAATAAATAAATAAAATGCTAGTAAGTCAGAGTCCCTCCCTTGGATTTTTGGATTAAGAAACACAGCAATGAAGGCTGAAATCAAAAGGGTACCAAGTTGTCAACCAAAGTTTAAGAAACAAGAAACAGTGATAAAACAGCAGAAGCTGTCAGTAAACAGTGGAAAATGAAACACAGAGAGAAGCAGAGAATCCACAGGCCAGAAAGAGAGACCTCATGCAAGGCAGATCACCTTCCAATTTCAGTTGAAGTGTGAGAACACACTTACCATAATGCACATTTCCCCATAGGTAATACTATTCAATAATAACAACCACTTTCTGGGGCCAGTAGGTGGCATAGTGGTTAAGGCACTGGACTCCCATGTAGTTGACCGTGGTTCAAGTCCTGGACCCAGCAGCTTGAAACTCACTTCAAGACGTGTGCATGTGTGCCCAAAATCTTGAGAGGAGAATGGAGGAGAAGGGATTGCAACATGATCATCTCCCCTGGGAGGTGATTTCTCACTTCCTGTCTCTCTCTATCTCTCTGGCAAACACAGATGTCCTATAGCAAAAATCTCTCTCAACAACAACAAAAAAATAGCAACCATTTACTAAGTGCTTTCTAGTTTCCAGGTTCTGTGTTATCTGCATTATGACTTTTAATTCTCATCATGTCTCTGTGAAGCAGGCAATACACACTTCCACTGGTTGGTGAAAAATCCAAGGCTATACAGACATTAATTTCTCCAAAGTGACAAGTCACTAGCAAGTGGCAGACTATGGACTCCTACCCAAGTGTGCCTGACTCTGGTATCTATGCTCGTCACATTGTGCTGGTCCCTGCCTTCCTCTGATAATTAGAATTAGGCAACTGAGCTTATTCAGAGGCCTCAGGTGGTCCCTTCCTCTTCCCACCAGTTGAAATGTTCAAATGAGTACTACTGGTTTACTCTAGGAAAGATCGCAGAGGCACATTAGAATTATTTAGTTAGTTCGTTTTTTTTAGTTTTTAGTTTTTTGCCATAGAGCATATGTGCTCACTGGAGAGAACTAGAGGGAGACTGAAAGAGGAAAGTGAGAAATCACCCCTCTAGGGACCATGGCAAACTGCAATCCTATCTCCTCCAGTCTCCTCTAGGGATTTTGGACACACGTGCACATGTGCCCAGAGTGATTTTCAGGCCGCTAGGTCCAGACTTGAACCACAGTCAACCATGTGGGAGTCCAGCACCTTAACCACCATGCCATCTGCTGTCCCCACAGATTAGATTTTAAAACCTATGCTTGCACTATTGTCTGATGGACAGGACAGGTGACATACCTGCTCTGAGCTCTTTCCTTCTTGGAAAGGGAAGGATGGAAAGAATACAGGAACTATGGGGACAGAATTAGAAGTCTTCAAAAAGTTTATGGAATATGCATTTTATATGTAACAAAAAACTATGCATTTTTTTTCTCGCTGCTATAGGGTACATGTGCTCATTGGGAAGAGACAGAAAAAGACAGAGGGAAAATAAAAAATCACCTCCCAGGAAGGATGGCCACATCACAGTCCTTTCTCCTCCATTGTCCTCTGAGAATTTGGGACACGCACACATGCCCAGCATATTTTCCATGGAGTCAGGTCTGGACTCAAATCATGTACTTGGCCATGTCGGATTCAGTCACCTTAAACATCACGCCACCTGGCTGGCCTTCACTGTTTTTTTTTTTTTTTACACCAAAATAAATTCATATTTTGATTCAATTTTTCCACAAGTTTTTTTGAAGTACTCTTGTACAAGGAAAGATTGGAGAGTCACTCTTAGAAAAGGGTTTACTTTTAAAGTAGATTAAAAGGAAGGAACGTGAAAGAGGTTAGTTGCAAAAGATGGTGAGTGGAAGGGAGGCCAGTTAAGAGAGTATGACCGCTTGGGATTTCAAGAGGCTGAGAGGAATGTGACCCATCCTGTACGGAAGGGTGAGGTCTCAAGCAGGTAGAGAAAGAATAGGACCTAGCCTCCCTGTGAGCCAGGTGAGCTAAGAGCTGGATCTTTGTTCTGAACTGGGGACAAGAAGGAGACCATAAAACAGTTACCTGATAGAACCAAAAAAAATCACAAGATAAACAACTTATTATTTAATTGCCAGAAAGCACATGAACCTACTAGAGAGAGAGAGAGAGAGAGAGAGAGCACCACCCAATGCGGTGTGGTCGCATTGTCATCCCTTCTCCTCCATTTCTCCATCCTGTTGCGATATGGGGCATGCCCTCCCCCACCACCACCACACACACATACATGCACCTCGTGTGATTTTCAAAGTGCCAGGTCTAAGACTAACCACGATCAGTAATCCTTACACATGGAGAAATGGAGAAAAAAGGATTGTAGCATGACCATGCCCCAGTGGGGGGTACTCTCTTTCTCTCTGGTAAGTGCATGTGCCCTCTGGCAGTTTAAAAAAAAGTCCTCGGGTTGGCAGGTGGCATGGTGGGGGGGGGGGGGCTGGACTCCCACATGGCCAAACATGGTTTCTGCTCTGCTCTCTGTTCAAATTGAAGAATAGTGATGGATGAATAAAATTAAGTAAAAATTATATATTAAAAAAGTTCTTTCCATACAGCAAATAATCACTCCCATTTGTAAAGTGGATGAACTGAGGGCCAGCTCATGGTGTGGTAGTTAAGGCAGCTGAATCCCACACAGCCAACTGCACGGTTAGAGTCCGGAACATGACAGCTGGAGAAACATGTCAGGTGCACGTGTGTGCACGCCCAAAATCCTGGAAGGAGGGAGAAGTGGAGGAAAAAGGATTGGGATGTGATGATTCCCCATTTAGGGGGAGGGGGAGGTGCTTTTTCACCTTCCTTCTCTCTCTCTCTGTCTCTCTCTCAGGTGGCTTATGTGTCCTCTGGCAAAAGAAAAAGAAATGGATGAATTGGTTAATTGTACAGTTTATTGTTTTTTCAGATCGCAATAAGGGTGAATGTTGAACCTGAAGCTTGACTAGAGAAACTCCATTTTCAACCTCTATCCCAAGTACAGCTTCAATAAGTCCCCTGGAGATGCCACACCACATCTCTCTGAAAAGCAACCAAACAATGAGTGATTGAAGAAGTGGGCTGCAGACCTGGGGCCATTCAGTGCAAATAAATAAATAAATAAATAAATAAAATGCTAGTAAGTCAGAGTCCCTCCCTTGGATTTTTGGATTAAGAAACACAGCAATGAAGGCTGAAATCAAAAGGGTACCAAGTTGTCAACCAAAGTTTAAGAAACAAGAAACAGTGATAAAACAGCAGAAGCTGTCAGTAAACAGTGGAAAATGAAACACAGAGAGAAGCAGAGAATCCACAGGCCAGAAAGAGAGACCTCATGCAAGGCAGATCACCTTCCAATTTCAGTTGAAGTGTGAGAACACACTTACCATAATGCACATTTCCCCATAGGTAATACTATTCAATAATAACAACCACTTTCTGGGGCCAGTAGGTGGCATAGTGGTTAAGGCACTGGACTCCCATGTAGTTGACCGTGGTTCAAGTCCTGGACCCAGCAGCTTGAAACTCACTTCAAGACGTGTGCATGTGTGCCCAAAATCTTGAGAGGAGAATGGAGGAGAAGGGATTGCAACATGATCATCTCCCCTGGGAGGTGATTTCTCACTTCCTGTCTCTCTCTATCTCTCTGGCAAACACAGATGTCCTATAGCAAAAATCTCTCTCAACAACAACAAAAAAATAGCAACCATTTACTAAGTGCTTTCTAGTTTCCAGGTTCTGTGTTATCTGCATTATGACTTTTAATTCTCATCATGTCTCTGTGAAGCAGGCAATACACACTTCCACTGGTTGGTGAAAAATCCAAGGCTATACAGACATTAATTTCTCCAAAGTGACAAGTCACTAGCAAGTGGCAGACTATGGACTCCTACCCAAGTGTGCCTGACTCTGGTATCTATGCTCGTCACATTGTGCTGGTCCCTGCCTTCCTCTGATAATTAGAATTAGGCAACTGAGCTTATTCAGAGGCCTCAGGTGGTCCCTTCCTCTTCCCACCAGTTGAAATGTTCAAATGAGTACTACTGGTTTACTCTAGGAAAGATCGCAGAGGCACATTAGAATTATTTAGTTAGTTCGTTTTTTTTAGTTTTTAGTTTTTTGCCATAGAGCATATGTGCTCACTGGAGAGAACTAGAGGGAGACTGAAAGAGGAAAGTGAGAAATCACCCCTCTAGGGACCATGGCAAACTGCAATCCTATCTCCTCCAGTCTCCTCTAGGGATTTTGGACACACGTGCACATGTGCCCAGAGTGATTTTCAGGCCGCTAGGTCCAGACTTGAACCACAGTCAACCATGTGGGAGTCCAGCACCTTAACCACCATGCCATCTGCTGTCCCCACAGATTAGATTTTAAAACCTATGCTTGCACTATTGTCTGATGGACAGGACAGGTGACATACCTGCTCTGAGCTCTTTCCTTCTTGGAAAGGGAAGGATGGAAAGAATACAGGAACTATGGGGACAGAATTAGAAGTCTTCAAAAAGTTTATGGAATATGCATTTTATATGTAACAAAAAACTATGCATTTTTTTTCTCGCTGCTATAGGGTACATGTGCTCATTGGGAAGAGACAGAAAAAGACAGAGGGAAAATGAAAAATCACCTCCCAGGAAGGATGGCCACATCACAGTCCTTTCTCCTCCATTGTCCTCTGAGAATTTGGGACACGCACACATGCCCAGCATATTTTCCATGGAGTCAGGTCTGGACTCAAATCATGTACTTGGCCATGTCGGATTCAGTCACCTTAAACATCACGCCACCTGGCTGGCCTTCACTGTTTTTTTTTTTTTTTACACCAAAATAAATTCATATTTTGATTCAATTTTTCCACAAGTTTTTTTGAAGTACTCTTGTACAAGGAAAGATTGGAGAGTCACTCTTAGAAAAGGGTTTACTTTTAAAGTAGATTAAAAGGAAGGAACGTGAAAGAGGTTAGTTGCAAAAGATGGTGAGTGGAAGGGAGGCCAGTTAAGAGAGTATGACCGCTTGGGATTTCAAGAGGCTGAGAGGAATGTGACCCATCCTGTACGGAAGGGTGAGGTCTCAAGCAGGTAGAGAAAGAATAGGACCTAGCCTCCCTGTGAGCCAGGTGAGCTAAGAGCTGGATCTTTGTTCTGAACTGGGGACAAGAAGGAGACCATAAAACAGTTACCTGATAGAACCAAAAAAAATCACAAGATAAACAACTTATTATTTAATTGCCAGAAAGCACATGAACCTACTAGAGAGAGAGAGAGAGAGAGAGAGAGCACCACCCAATGCGGTGTGGTCGCATTGTCATCCCTTCTCCTCCATTTCTCCATCCTGTTGCGATATGGGGCATGCCCTCCCCCACCACCACCACACACACATACATGCACCTCGTGTGATTTTCAAAGTGCCAGGTCTAAGACTAACCACGATCAGTCGTGTGGGATCCAGCTTAACAGCTGAGCTACAAGCTGGCCAAAGAAACAATTTATTAATCAAGCTCTCAAGGTTGTTGAACAAATTGGGGTTTAAACATTGGAACCAAGAGCCTATACCAACTTTAGTAGTACATAATTGAAGATCTCCTCACGCTGTAGTAGCTGGGTTTGCACTCTCACTTGTCCCTACAAATTGGAATAAAAGAAAGTAAAATAGCAGGCACCCTAGACAAAAAAAAAAGAAAACTAAGTCTGCAATCTCAAGGATGTGGGCAACTCTTTAAAAAATGCTTCCTTTTGATAAACTTAAAAATCTTAACTTCTCCTGGGACCAGTAGGTGGCACGGTGTTTAAGGCACTGGACGCTCCCACGTGGTGGACCACAGTTCAAATCCTGGACCTGGTGGCTTGCTTTCTCGCTTTCCCTCTCTCTCTCTCTGTGTCTAACTCTGGTCTCATTTAAAAAAAAAAAATGAATGGATAAATAAATAATTTTTTTAAAAAAATCTTACCTTCTCCCAAGACTAACACTATCACCTATTCACTCGGGAATTTTTTTTTTTAATTGTGGGCCATAATATCAATTTAGATAGTGATGGCCAGCATTTTTTTTTTTTTGAGAGGTTTTCACTATAGGGCGTGTGCGCTCGCCAGACAGACAGAGAGAGACACAGAGACAGAAAGCGAGAAATCACCCCCCAGGGGGGATGGTCACGCCGCAATCCCTTCTCCTCCATTCTCCTCTCCGGATCTTGGGCACGCACGCACACGTGCCCGGCGTGAGTTTTAAGCCACTGGGTCCGGGACGCAAACTGCAGTGGACTACGTGGGAGTCCAGCGACACAGCCATTACGCTAACTGCTGGTTCCCAATGGCCAGCATTTTTTAAACATTAAGACTATAGGAACCGGTAGATGACATAATGATTACGTTGCTGGACTCCCATGTAGTCGATCGCAATTCAAGTCCCGGACCCAGCAGATTCAAACTACACCAGGCAGGTGTGTGTGTGCCCAAAATCCAGAGAGGAGACTGGAGGAGAAGGATTGGCCATGGCCATCCCCCCAAAAAAGGTCATCTCTCACTTTCTGTCTCTGTGGCAAGTGCATGCGCCTATTGCAAAAATAGAAACAAAGAAACAAAGACAGACTATGAGGTCAGCCAGATAGTGTGGTGGTTAAGGTGGCTGGATCCCACATGGCCAACTATACTGTTCAAATCCCAGACCCAAAGATTTGAAAAATCATGCCAGGCAAGTGTGGGTGTGTGCCCAAATTCCCCAGAAGAGAATGGAAAAGAAGGGATTGTGGCATGGCCATTCTCCCTAGTGGGTGACTTCTCACTTCCCTTCTCTCTCTTTCTCCCCCATCTCTATGTCTCCAGTGTACACATGTGTCCTATAGCAAAAATAAAAATAAGACTGTGTACTATTAGTTTCTTTGTTATTTTAATTACACACACACACAAATGTGTACTGAGTTAAGATATAAAATGGGGCCAGCTGGTGGTCTGGTGGTTAAGGCGGTCAAATACCATACAGCCAACTGCATACATAGTTCGAGTCCCAGATCCAGTGGCTTGAAAAACATGGTAGGCACATGTGTATGCATGCCCAAAATCCCAAAGAAAAAATGAAAGAGAAGGGATTCTGACACGACCGTCCCCCATGAGGGATGCTTTCTCACTTTACCTCTCTCTTCTCTGTCTCCACTGAGTGCACACACCCTCTAGTAAAATAAAACAAACAAAAAAAACATATAAAATGCACTTCTTACTGTAGTTTACAACAAAATGTTAGAAAAAGTGTTCTCTGGGGCCAGCAGATGGTGAGTTGGTTAAAGCGTCAAGTTGCAATTTGAGTCCCGGACCTGGTAGCTTGTTTGTCACTCTCTCTCTTTGTCCTTCTCTAGTCAAATTAAAATAAATAAATAAAGTTAAATTTTAAAAATCAATCTTAAAAAATCAATAAACAATGTTCTCTCCATAACCTCCCTATTGAGATTATTTTCTGCACACATACAGCTTGACATTCTTTAGTTCACATAATGAAAACAAAGGTCTCTTATTTATCTTTAAAATATAAAGGTATATTCTAATATTGAATGTGTTTTTTAAAACTATCGCCTCCCTTGCATGTCAGGATTTTAAATTTCCTCCAAGAGTTAAGTGTCTCACTGGTTGAGAACAGAACTTCTACATTCAACACAGCTCAAACTTAGAGTTGCTTTATCCTGAACCTGGCCTTTGTGTAAAATTTTTTACCTCCATAAAAGGCACCAGCCAGAGCTCAGGTTGGCATCTTTGATTCTTCCTTCTTAACTCCCAACATTTAATCCAATGACTCCTGAAATGAAATCCAAAATTCTTTCCATGCCATGGTCAATCCTCCTCATGTTCTCTATCTTCACTTTAGAATGAATCTAGGGGGACCAGCAGGTGGTGTGGTGGTTAAGGCACTAGATTCTCACATGGCTGGCTGTGGTTCAAGTCCTGGACCTGGCAGCTTGCTGCTTTCTCATATTCCTTCTGTCCCTGTCTGGTTCTGGTGAGTGCATGTGCCCTATAGCAAAATAACAAAATAATAATAATTTAATTAAATACATGATTCTTTTAAAAAATAAGAAAGAATGAATCTAGTATGGCCTGAGAAACATGAACTCCCTCCCTTCCAATGGCCTCTGTCTCCCACGTTTCTCAGGGCCTTTTCTTCTCTGCTCATTATCTTCCCAGGTTCCCTACGACTTGTGTGGTTATGGTTTTCCCTGGTTTTCTAAAGATCTCCTGATACTTGTAGCCTCTTTGGGATGTGCTTCCCTGGTTCTGTTTCAACCCTCTTCTTCAGAAAGGTTTTGAGTTTTTAAATTTTTATTTTCTTTCTCTGTCTCATGCCCAAAGACACTGGGTGAGACACTCTTCCAAGTTCACATAAGCTTTAATAAACTTTAGTCGTGCACAGTCTGTGTAAGGTGGATCAGAATCAGGGAGCAAAGAAAACAAGTGCTTCAAGAGAGTGTGTGTGTTAGAAACACCCAAAACTAAAGGAACAGCCTTTATGGGAAAATATTTCTCCTTTTGTGCTGTGGCTGATTGGAAGGACTTAAGACCATCCCAAAGATGAGGAGCCAGTGAACTCGGAGGCTGGAGCTCTGTTCTCGTCTGCTTCTCTGCAACACTGCAGCTGCC
>NW_006159682.1:66882-77848 GCF_000334495.1 Tupaia belangeri chinensis | reverse complement strand
CACAGCAAAACCACACTCTGCAGCCAGACAGTTGGCTTATCAGCCAGGAGTACATTTCCATGAAGTAGTACAGTCCATAAAAGGCCAAATGATAAGGGATTCAAACTCAAGCACTTTGGCCCTGCTCTGTCCAATGTGGGTTCACATCTAAACCTTAGAAATGTCCAAGAAGCTGAGAAGCGTTGAATGTGGTTGGATCGGCAGTGGAGAGAACAGGGAATGGAGACAGATGCCTAATAGACATTTGTTAGAGCAGTGAAGAGTAATGTAATGTTCCTCCCCTCCATGCAGAAGCTATAAGATATAAAATTAGGAGGTAATCGTTCATGAGAGATAATGGCTAAAACCTTGTTTCAAATGCAGCTACCAGGTGAAAAGCTTGCATGACTGCTCTTTCTCTACACCCTCCAGAATAGCTAGGCCATGTCTGTTTTGTTCATTCTTGTCTCAAATTTCTTTCTTTCATGAGAGTAAGAAACTGATAGAGAGAGAGATGGAGAGAGAAAGTGCACACTCAACAGGGTCTCATACCATGATCCCTTCCTATCCAGCCATGATCATTGGTTCATATGCCCAGTGTTTACAGGTCAACCAGGGAACCGAACCTACGATCTTCCATATGGAGCCAGCGTTGCTTGAGCAGCATGTTCCTGCTGTACCACCAAGCCAACCTGTTTTATTTTAGTGTACCAGCTACCCGTGCCTGGCGCTTAGTAGACACTCATCAAATACTTGCTATAGAAATGTGACCACTCAGTTATCCCAACACTCTAACTTCTCTCTTTTTTTTTTTCATTTTATTTTAAAATAACTACTTTAATCCTCAGGACACAATTTGTCCACTCCAAGTGGCCACAAATGAGAAGCCCCAGAATTATAGAATTGCATATATGAGGGGACTTCAAAAAGCTCATGGAAAAAATGGAATTAGATGACATGTTGAATTTGGTACAAAACTCTTTTGAAATCTATGCACTCTTGGCCGGTGGGTGGTGTGATGGTTAGGGTGCTGAATTCCCATAGGGCTGACCTTGGTTCGTCCCAGACCTGGTGGCTTGCTTCCTCACTTTCCCTTTCACTCTCTCTCTCTTATTTTCTGTCAAATGAAAAAGAATAACAAATAAAAATCGATGCATTTTTTTCTTGAGAGGTTTTTGCGATAGGGTGTGTGCGCTCACCAGACAGAGAGAAACAGAGAGACAGAAAGTAAGAAATCACCCCCCAGGGGGCATGGCCATGCCGCAATCCCTTCTCCTCCATTCTTCTCTCAGGATCTTGGGCACGCACACACATGCACCTGGCATGAGTTTTAAGCCACTGGGTCTGGGATGCAAACCACGGTCAACTACATGAGAGTCCAGTGACATAGCCATTACGCTAACGGCTGGTCCCCATTGTTTTTTATAATATACATCTTCCACGTTCTCCTTGAAGTCCTCTCATAGTATTTGTTGTTCTTCAGATGTAAGCTCTTTGCATGTCCACGTCACTAAAAGAAGAAAGCTGGAGTAAGCATTCCTTTGCCGTTGTGTAAGGAAACTGAGGCCCAGAAAGGATGAGTAACTTGCCTAGGTTCTCTCAGTATTGGAACGGCTAGGCCAGAAGTCTCTGGGAATTTTGCGGAAAGCCTGAGCTAACTGGAGTTCAGGCCAGGGCTCTGTCACTGAGATAACTTGTGCAATACTTGCGATCTCTGTGGGCCCCGCCTCCTCCGTAACAAAGAATAACGATGCCTTTCTCATAGGACTACTTCTAGTTGGAAGACTGAGTGAAAATAGGGTGATAGAGGAAAGTGTACAAATTAGAGAAAAATAACAGTTTCCTCTTCTACCCCCCCCCCAGAGTGAAACAGCAGACACAATTTTGTGAAGGTAGTAAAACTTTCTATTGGTTATTAAAAAATATATATCAGTCTGACGATAAAGATCACATACATAATAAATCAGCATTTATAGTAACTTAATAAAAAGGCATTTCTGTAATATTAATTCTTGTGCCTGGCATTTATATTATCTTACACACACACACACACACACACACACACACACACACATCTTTACTTCCTCATTAACCAGTTTGAACAGTCAGAGAGGAGCAGACAGGAACCCAGGAAGCAAGGGTGAAGAAGCTCCCAAATCAGATGGGTTTCAAGACAGTTTTCCCCTTCCCTCAGGCTGAGATATTCTGCCATCTGTTTTGATTAAACCTTTCAAAATTCAACTTGTGTTTTTCCTTCCATTCCTTTGAAATCTCCTTTAATTCAACAGTCTTTAGGCTTTCTTCTTTCCCTTAACCACCATCTGGTGCTTCTATTAAAAAAGGAAAAAAAAAAAAAGAAAGAAAGAAAGAAAAGAAAAGAAAAGAAAACACATACAACAAACACTTTTTGAGTTCCTTGGAAGAAAGGTATAATGATGAGGATAATTTATTCCCATAGTGAGCCCCATTACTATTTCCATGGCAACAGACTGTGATGTTCTGAACATGGGACTTTGTGATCATCACAAGAACAGAATGGCAAAAGGCCCTGTTCAGACGCTTTGTCCTTATGGATTCTTTGGGTAGTCACCCTTGATGGCTCCCAATTGCCTGCAGAATTAAGTCCAAAGGCCTTAGCATGGCATTCAAGGCCCCTCTCAACCTGGTCCAATCATTCCAGGCTGACTGGCTGCCAATCCCAGGGCACGTGGCCCTCCGGCCATTCCTGACATCTCCTAGACATCACACCCTCCCACACTCCATGCCTTTGCCTCTGCTGTTTCCTATCCTTACAACGCCCCTTCTTCCCTTTTATCGCCCCCTCCCCACCCGCCTTTTTAACTGATCAAAATACTCCTCATTCTGAAAGTTTAGCTCGAATGTCACCTTCTCTATGGACTCTTCTGTGGCACTCGGGCAACAGCAATAACCTTTGTCTGTGCTCCCAGCATTCTGTCAGACAGGTGTAGCGACAACTAACATTTTGCATCATAGTCAGGTTTACATCTCCTTCGTTTGGTTTTGGATTTTTAAGCTCAGGATCTATGCTATTTTATTTTTTAAAACCATCTCAACTATTTCACATGATTTCTCAAAACTTCCTAAGGGGTGGGTGGGCAGACATTTTATCTCCATTTTACTGTGGAGACTTCGGGGAGTAGTACATGGTAGAACCAGAACTCCACTGACAGAATGGAAACAACATAGCCTTTGGAGGGAGACATATTTGGGCTCAACTTAAGTAAACTCTCTAATCTTCCATTTTTTCACCTGTAAAATGAGGACAAAATAAAATCACGGCAGTGCAGCTGTAACGCAATGTTCTGTGATGCTGAAGCCAAATGGGAAAGCCTAGCTCATATCGCCAGGTCTCCTGTACACAGCGGGTGTGCGTGCATGGGCCAAGGATCCCAGGGAGCTGAACCTGGGAATGGATCATGGCACAGAGATCTTGCTGGGAGTGCTGGTCTCCCTCCCTTTCTCTCTTTTTAGGAGAAATAAATTATTTTAAAATCATGTATGTGGGCCCAACAGGTGTTGGCATGGCTAGAGCACTGGACTCCCACATGGCCAACCGTGATTTGAGTGCTGGACCTGATAGCTTGCTTTCTCACTTTCTCTCTCTCCCCCCACCCCTGGCTTTCTCTGATGACTATGGCAAGTTAAAAAATAATAATATGGCCCAACAGGTGGCATGGTGGTTAAAGGTGCTGGACTCCCATATGGTTGCCCACAATTTGAGTCCCAGACCTGGCAGCTTACTCTCTCTCTCTCTCTCTCTCTCTCTCCCCATCTCTCTCAGTCTCTCCCTGGTAAAAACTGAAAAGTAATGATAATAAGTAAATAATTTGAAAATAATAGTAATTAATTAATTAAATCTTTTTAAAAAATCATGGATGTAAAGGTGCCAGCACACAATAGATATTTATCTAAAGTTAGTTTCCCTCAGCTTTTGCCTCTAAAGTCCACTTGCTAGCAGCCTCTAGAGACAAAATAAATGATTTCTCTTCCATTTTTGTTTCCCAAATTTTTATATGATGCTGAAACTCATGAATACGCAGATGAATGTCTTCAGCATCTTCCAGAGAAAATGTTGCCTTCATTCCCTTATCTGTAATCTACTGGGTCATCTGAAAAGTCATGATGTATTTTTCTGTTTTTATGCAAAAATATGTCATGACTTTCCCGATGACCTAGAAGTTTAATAAGAGAAGCTACCTGGCAGAATTGTTGTAAAAATTAAATGAAGTAATATATGAATACATAAAAGTCTTAGCACAGTGTTTGGTGCATAGATACTCGGGATGTTTGTAATTATATTATCATCATTACCATTATTATTATCATTATTTTTTTGTATGACAGAACAATACACCCAGTGAGAATTACAAAAATTAACAAGACAGTCTCACAGCTCAATCTCCATACATCTCTTTCCAAAGTTAGTTGGAATTTCCTTTTTGAAAATTGCGGGCTTTAGATAAGGCTTGCTTCTGTAATTCATTCCGTTGGGTAGACCTGCCTAAAGCAACCTTGTAAAGGAGACGGCTTCAGTGAAAGTCGGTAGAAATAATGTTGAATGATGCAGTCCTCCGAAAGTAAACACTAACACTGAAATAAGACTCAAACCCTCTGGCTCCCTCATTGTCAATATGTTAACCTTCAACGATGGCGTGTTGGCTGGGAGAACTATTTTTGAGAAGGTTGGGCACATCTGTAGATTACTGAACAGAGCTTTTGAACTTTTACATTTAGATATTTATATTTGTAGCTTTCCTAAAATCTTTCCTCGTGGGACCTAGACAATTCCCAGATCAGGAAAGACTTGGCTCCTGATCGCTTCAGGGCTGTAGGTGGGGTCTAAAGACTGTTCTGGAAAACATGTCGACCAGGTGTCAAGCACAGCCACAGCGAGATGATCTAGCGGTGGCGTCACATAGATATTTACGGAGTACCTCTTTCATGTCGGGCCCAGTGTTGAGCTACCCACACCTCTCCACACCCCCCACCAAATTAACCACCTAGGGAGAAATGGTATTATTACCTTAGATGAGGGAAGTATGCCTCAGAGCTTAAGTGACTTGTCCCAATAACACACACTTAAGGGACAGTGGAAGAATTTAAATTTAAACTCAAGTCTCTGAGACACCAAAGCTCACTGCCCCTACCCCGATCCGAGCTCCCAAGATCACTTGCTGGTTCCCCAGGACACACTGCTGGTCTCACACCCCAGTGGCAGGTGCTAGCCAACCTGGCCCCTCTGTTGCTCCCTTTCATGTTAGAAGTAGAATGTGGTCAGCTTTGCTGGCTTTCCCGCTGGCCATCCCTTGGATTGTGGTCTCTGGTCTGTGCCTCTTTAGGAATAGGCAAGGCCCACAACATTCAGGGTACAAAGGGTCACAGGGAGGCAATTCCTGACATGGTCTTTAACACCTTCCCTTTTAGAACTCCCTCCCACCGTTTCTTTTTTGTTGTTTGTTGTTGTTGTTGTTTGTTTTTTAATCAACAGCTGAGATGGGGGTGGGGTTGATTCTGACTCACTAACCACTCTGAGAGCCTCTGATTCATCCCAGCTCTGGGTTCTTCCAGTCCTGCTCGGTGCACTGTGGGTGCTCTTCCCCAGTTGCCCAGGATCAGCCAGTCTCATTCAGATGTGCTCGGTTCAGTCCTAAATGACACCAAGGTTCATTAGTAAATTAGACACACACGCACGAGAATTGAAGCCTCCCCAGCAACCAGCAGAGCTTAGGCAAGTTTTGGACTTGTGTTGAAGCCAAAATTAATGTGCAATTCCATTAGAATTAATGAACTGTTTTGTATTCAAGTATATAGTTTACATTTACATTGGTCATAGTAATAGTTTAAACTTCATTTTTAAGTTAAAGAAACCTACAAAGTTAACTATAAATATTAAGCATTGGTAGGAGAAGTTAACCACAATTAAAAAAAATATATTATAAGTTAAAAGAAAAAAGTACCCCTTAACTAGTATTTAATATAGCTTTATTATTTTTTAAATTTTTTGGAGAGGCTTTTTTGCTATAGGGTGCGTGTGCTCACCAGAAAGACACAGAGAGACAGAGAGACAGAAAATGAGAAATCACCTCTCAGGGGTGATGGCCACGCCGTAATTCCCCTCTCCTCCATTCTCCTCTCGGGATCTTGGGCACGCATGCACACGCGCCCAGCGTGAGTTTAAGTCACCAGGTGACTACAGTCGACTCTAACTGCAGTCGACTACATGGGAGTCCAGCGACATAGCCATTACATTAACTGCTGGTCCCTTAATATAACTTTATAAGAAGATGTCCTTCTGGTGGCCGGCAGGTAGTATGGTGATTAAGGGTGCTAGACTCCCACGTAGGCAACCATGGTTCAAGTCCCAGACCTGGCGGCTTGCTTTCTTGGTTTGGTTTCTCTCTCTCTCTCTCTCTCCCCCTCTCTGGTCAAATTTTTAAAAATAATAAATAAAGTTAAATAAAATAATTTCAAAAATTCAATAAATAAGAATATATCCTTCTGTACATTGAACATTTATAAGAGATTACATTTATCAAAAATCAAGAAACAAGCTTTAATTTTAATTCTTAAAGGACTATCATTTAGGCAGTTCCCATATAATACATTATGGGTGCTTCTTCAAACACATGAAGGGCTAAAATAATTTCATCTTTCTTGATTGCTACTTTAATCCCTAAGCAGTAACTGCATTTCAAAAAAGAACTTCGCATTTAATAGAATTTTGCTTCTAAGGACTGGCTCCGTGGCCTAGTGGTTGAGTGCTTCAACATAGCCAACTGTGCAGTTCGAATCCCAGCCCCGGTGGCTTGAAGAACACATCAGGCATATGTGCACACATGTCCCAAATCCTGACAGGACGGAAAAATGGAGAAGGGATTGCTGCATGACCATTCCCCAAGGGGATGCTTTCTCCCTCTCCCTCTCTCTTTGTTTCTCTGTCGCTCTCTGATGAGCACCTGTACCCTCTGGCTAATAAAAAAATTAATAATAATAGCATTAAATTTAAAGAAGAAGAGTTTTGTATCTGGTAGAATTACACTACCCCTTTTTTCCATGTGGCTATCCTGGTCCAGTCTCCAGCAGAGCTCTCCCCTGTGTATCGGTTGTCAAGAGTGTTTCGTCCCATCTTCTCAGAACTTTGCTTACTCTGTGAAACTTCCATTTCCAGCATCTATCATTTTCAGTGAGGTGGTTTTAATCTTAGTATGGTCTCCTGTAATAGGTATCCTGTATCACAGCAATGAACAACTTCCTTTGGGGGAAAAGTTGGCTTTCTCTCCATTTTTAAGAACAGATGTTTGTACGTTTTGGTGAATCTTCATCCAGAATCTCTCCTGACTGCGTTTCTTCGCATTGACACCAAGCTTCTTGTTTTCTTCCTGATCTGACACCTTATATTTTACTTACTGTACCTTGAAGTGCTCATTTGCAAAGATACAGCCGTAGGCTAGAATGAGGATTTTTGTCGCCTCCTTCGGACACATTTTTTCAATGTTTCCTAGTAAAACTGTGTGTACTGCAAGAAATGAAACTGGCCCCCAGTTCTGCAGAAACTCGATAATGTTCTCCCTGGAGGGTTTTTACTGCTCAGCCTCCAGGGACCAGCCACCACCACTGTCCTTTACAGTATGGGCCCTCAGCATGTGCGTTTTTGATGTCTTTGGAACCAGATAATTTGGCAGGACAAAGGATGTTTTAAGGATTTAGAGAGAAAAGGAGCCGCCTACACTGAACTCAATCCCGCGCAGAAGTTACTGCAGTTCCTGCCGCTGACACTGCGTGTGTGCTGGCTTTTTGCAGGATTGTTCTCCCCAGCTTTGCTCTAAAATGTAAAGCCCCATTGCCCACTGCAAGTCTTAATGAAAAGCAGCTCATAAGCATGTTACGTAACCTAATTGTAATCCAGGGATCAGCTTGGTTATATTATTTAAAGAAATAGCATCCATTTTCCCTGACCTGATTTAGAAAAGAAACCCAGGGAAGAAAAAAAAAAAAAAAAAAACCCGTTCAGCACTTGGCTTCCTGTGCTCATTCTAATGAGAACGCTGGTAAATAATTTAAAAACTATGACTTCTACGAATATTAAACCCAACTTAGCACAGCGTTCTATCTCAAAGCAGCTGAAGCCGCTTAAAGTGAATTATAGATGATCATGAAATATGGAACTTATTTTTACAGAAAATTTAGTAAGTTTATTTTCTCATCAGTTCAACAGATGTGGGGCACTGACCAGGTACAGTGCATGGGCTCTGCTCTCAGGAAACTTGAAATCCGGGTAGGGTTACTAAGAATATGTATATCCATGCTGGCTCATGAGTTGAAATTTACCATCATGGTATAAGGTGCTAACAGTAGGGGAAATGGGCGGGGAGTGTATGGGAACACTGTACTATCTTTGCAACTTTTCTCTAAATCTAAAACTATTCTAAAATTAAAAGCTTATTTTTAAAAACCTGGTTAGGGAAACAGTTGGGTGCACAAATAGAAATGCATCCATCCTTATTGCCTGGTTTATAGAACTAAAACCAAGCCTGCACATAATAGGCAGTTTCCTAAGTGGTAGGATTGTTTTATAAACTTCAGAAGCTCAAAGTTAGATTAAACATTGTCTTGCTTCATGTTAGTAGTGTGTTATGAATCAAGGGCAGTAACTGGTCTTTTGGTCCTTATATAAACCTCATTTAACTGACTTATACTGTATGTGTTCATTGTTTTTTTGTTTAAGTTTTGCTAAAGGGCATGTGTGCTCACCAGAGAGACAGAGAATGACAGAGAGAAAGTGGGAAAGCAAACCACCAGGTCCAGGACTCAAACTGTGGTTGACCACATGGGAGTCCAACACCTTAACCACCATGCCCCCTGCTGGTCTCTATATGTTTTAATACTTATTAAATAATACATTCAGTATTTTATCTTAATTAATATACTAAACAACCTGCAGACTCCCCTCTGAACCCAAGTCAAAAGCTCTCTATGATTGAGAACCAGCAGTTAGAGTAATGGCTATGTTGCTGGACTCCCATGTAGTCAACCGCGGTTCGTGTCCTGGACCCGGTGGCTTAGAACTCACACCGGGAACATGTGCGTGTGTGCCCAAGATCCCAAGAGGAGAATGGAGGAGAAGTGACTGCAGTGTGACCATCCCCCCAGGGGGTGATTTCTCGCTTTCTGTCTCTCTGTCTGGCGAGTGCACGCACCCTACAGCGAACCCTCTCAAAAAAAAAAAAAAAAAGCTCTCTATAACTTACGTTGACCTGCAGTTCCTCCTCTATGCCAACTCCCACTTTCCCCTCAGTAGTAACCACTTTCTTAAGTTTTGTTTTTGTTTTGATCATACTCTTGCTCTTTTGGTTTTCTTTTTTCTTTTCTTTTTCTTTTCTTTTCTTTTTTTTTTCTTTTTGGCAGTAGGGTGCATGTACTTGATGGAGAGACAGACAGAAACAAAGAGGGAAAGTGAGAAATCACTCCCCAGGGGTACGGCCATGCCACAGTTCCTCCTTCTGGGATTTGGGGCACGCTCGCACAGGGGACCAGCATTGAGTTTCCAGCCTCCAGGTCCTGGACTGTACCGTGGTCAGCCATGTGGGATCCAGCCACCTTAACCTCCACACCACCTGCTGGCTTCCCCCCTTGCTCTTCTCTTTTTTCATCTTTTACAGCCTTTCCCCATGAGAGAGAGGCAGAGACAGAAGGCAGAGGCAGAGGCAGCATCTCCCACAAAGCCTTAACGCCCCACCCCCACCCCCCAACCTCAGCCAATCCCAGATAACAGGCACACGTGTGTCTGATGTACTGACGGAGGTCTCTGGACATGAACTTGGAAACTTCCTGTAGGTTAGCCTCACAGGGCGTTGTGCCTGACGGCTGTGCAGCATCAGCACCCTCCTCGCTCTTCCTTATATGGTATTATACGTGTGTGCTCCTAAGCCATGTGTTACTTTAATTTGTTCTTAAACTTAATATATGATGTCTTCTGGGACTTACTCTTTTCTTCATTCTGTTTTTAAATTTGCCATGGGGCATATGCACCCACTAGAGAGAGAGAGCGAGAGGGTGAGAAAGTACCCTCCAGGGGTTATAAGTACACCACAGTCTTTCTCCTCCACTCTTCTCTCTGGGGTTTTGAGTACACACACACTCGCACCTGGTGTGTTTTTCAAGCTGCCAGGCCAGGATCAAACCTCACAGTCGGCCATGTGAGATGGACTCCACCGCACCACCTAGCGGGTCCTGGGACTTGTTTTAATTCAACATTATATTGCTAAAGTTTATCAGTAATGTTGTGGTTATAATTCATTCATTTCACCATTATATAGTACTTGATAGCAGACATGTAGTATGATTTATTTAATCAGCAGTTTGTAAATTTTTGCTCTTACAAATGGATTGTGCCATGAACATTTTTAAATGTGTGTCCTGGCAAACATATGTTAATGTTTTCATTGAACTAGAAATTCGTCAGATTGAACAATCTTTTTTTGAGAGGTTTTTCGTTTTTTTTGTTTTGTTTTTTTGCTATAGGACGCATGCACTTGCCAGAAAGTCAGAGAGAGACAGAGAGACAAAAAGCAAGAAATCACCCCCCAGGGGGGATGGCCATGCTGCAATCGCTCCTCCTCCATTCTCCTCTCAAGATCTTGGGCACATATGCACACACGCCCAGTGTGAGTTTAAGCCACCAGGTCCAGGACTCGAACTGTGGTCCACTACATGGAAGTCCAGCGACATAGCCATTACGCCAACTGCTGGTCCCTGAACAATCTTTTTTTTTTTTTTGGAGAGATTTTCACTGTAGGGCGCGTGCGCTCGCCAGACAGACAGAGAGAGACATAGAGACAGAAAGCGAGAAATCACCCCCCAGGGGGGATGGTCACGCCGCAATCCCTTCTCCTCCATTCTCCTCTCGGGATCTTGGGCACGCACGCACACGCGCCTGGCGTGAGTTTTAAGCCACCGGGTCCGGGAC
>NW_006159682.1:41365-66770 GCF_000334495.1 Tupaia belangeri chinensis | reverse complement strand
AGAGAGAGAGCGAGAGGGTGAGAAAGTACCCTCCAGGGGTTATAAGTACACCACAGTCTTTCTCCTCCACTCTTCTCTCTGGGGTTTTGAGTACACACACACTCGCACCTGGTGTGTTTTTCAAGCTGCCAGGCCAGGATCAAACCTCACAGTCGGCCATGTGAGATGGACTCCACCGCACCACCTAGCGGGTCCTGGGACTTGTTTTAATTCAACATTATATTGCTAAAGTTTATCAGTAATGTTGTGGTTATAATTCATTCATTTCACCATTATATAGTACTTGATAGCAGACATGTAGTATGATTTATTTAATCAGCAGTTTGTAAATTTTTGCTCTTACAAATGGATTGTGCCATGAACATTTTTAAATGTGTGTCCTGGCAAACATATGTTAATGTTTTCATTGAACTAGAAATTCGTCAGATTGAACAATCTTTTTTTGAGAGGTTTTTCGTTTTTTTTGTTTTGTTTTTTTGCTATAGGACGCATGCACTTGCCAGAAAGTCAGAGAGAGACAGAGAGACAAAAAGCAAGAAATCACCCCCCAGGGGGGATGGCCATGCTGCAATCGCTCCTCCTCCATTCTCCTCTCAAGATCTTGGGCACATATGCACACACGCCCAGTGTGAGTTTAAGCCACCAGGTCCAGGACTCGAACTGTGGTCCACTACATGGAAGTCCAGCGACATAGCCATTACGCCAACTGCTGGTCCCTGAACAATCGATTTATGATAAACAAATTTCCTTTTTTTTAATTCAGCTTTTTTCCCAGTCATGTTAACAGTACTTCCATGTACCACTTTATTAAACATATTTCCATTGTCTAATTTCAAGCTTCTAAAATATATGTTGAAATATAAAATATGTGGAAATAATTTTGAAAGGAGAATTGTCATTAAGAGAGCCAAAAATACTCATAAAGACATAGCCATTACGCTAACTGCTGGTTCCCGTTCCCTGAACAATCTTAAAACTGCCTAAGAATGGCCAGCAGGTGGCATGGTTAAGGTTAAGGTGCACTGGACACATGGCCAACCACCGATTTGAGTCTTTGTCCTGGTGATTTGCTTCCTCACTTTCCCTCTCGCTCTGTGTGTCTAGTCACATTAAAATAAATGAATGAATGAATAAAATTAAATAATTATTTTTAAAAAATCAGAGCTTGAGAGTTCACTTATAGAAATTATGTTTAACATATCCAAGAAAAGCATACTATATATGTTCTTCACCATTGAGACAAAGGAAAATAAAAATTATACAATAATTCCATGTCAGGATTTGATTGGCTATGACAACAACAACAAAAATGAGCCAGCAGGTGGCATGGAGGTTGAGGTACTGGATCTCACATGGCCAACTTCATGGTTCGAGTTTCAGACCCAGTGACTTAAAAATCACTCCAGGTGCGTGTGCGTGTGTACCAAAACTCCCAAAAGGAGATTAGAGAAAAGCTGTGGTGTGGCTATCACCCCTAAGAGGAGATTTCTCACTTTCTCTCTCTTTCTGCCCCTCTCTCTCACACACACGTGAGTGCATGTGCCCTATGGCAAAACCAAAACAAACAAAAAAGTTAACAATGCCTTAAACACACATACATGTTGCTTTCATGTAAAACATCCAGAGATGAGACGTCTAAGAGCAGTATGACAGGATTCACAAAGGAGCCATGGATCCAGGCTTCTTCCAGTTTCTCTAGATTGGGACCTTTTTGTAAGACTATCTACTCTTTCATAGTATACTAACTACAACTTCATAGTATACTAATTAAAAATCACCATGACTTTGCAAACTCTTAGAAGCGCAATGAAATGGCATCATGGTCTGAACACACGTGGCGATGTGGTTTCTCCTCGCCACTCCACCTCCTCCCAGCTGTCCGTCAGGTGGCCTTTGCTTTGCTGTCGGATACTGACCAGCTTCCCTGCCGACCTTAGGCTCCACCTGGAGCTGTTTGCTGAGCTGGCCAGGCCGGTGTACTTGGTCGAGCCCTTGGCGTCATCCTGCCAGCCCAGCCGGGACAGGTGGCCACACGAGGCGTCCCCTGAACCAGCTGATACGTCTTCGAGAATGAGTTTTGGAGGCTCCCAGCCTTCAATCTCATCTGGTTTTTTAGACTGTTTATTCTGTTTTAAAACCAAATTGTCCCCAAATCCAGCTTTCTTCTCTGTCTTCAACTCTTCTCTTAATTGTATGCTAGCTCCTTTGGACTTGGGGGATTTACATCTTTCCAGCAGTTGTTGTTCATCATCCTTGTTAAACAGAAAAGTCACTTCTTTCCAACCTCGGAAGCTTGCTCCCTGAACCTGCGCCCAGGCGGCGGCCCTCCATGCAGGCCATCCTCCTCCTCAGGGGCTCGTCCAGCAGCACCCAGCTCTGACTCAGCCTCCACACGCTCCGGGCTGGCTCCGGAGTAGGCCTGTTGGTCCATGCCCGTTCTTGGCCACCGGCAGACACTCAGCCTGAGGTTCCTGCAAGACACGGGCCCAGTCAGGTTGTGAACTTCATCCTCCTGGTCCAGAAGGGGTGCTCAACGTCTATCATTATGTTAGTAAAAAGCAGGAACAAAGGAAGCAGAGCGTGCATTTTCCACTCAAGGACACTTTTCCCAAGTCACATATGACATTTCTAATTACATCCTATTCACCAGAAGGTAGACACATGGTTCTGGCTAGTTTCAAGGAAGGTTGGAAGGTGTAGTCTTTATTCTGGTCATCTGTATACTAAAATTAAGGACAAGGGGCCAGCAGGTGGAGTGGTTGGTTGTTGGGGCACTGAACTCCCACATGGTCAACTACAGTTCAGGTCCCAGACATGGCGGCTTGTAACTCATGCCAGGCGTGTGTGTGCATGTCCGAAATCCCAGGGTAAGAGTAGAGAAGGGATGGTAGCATGGCCATTTCACCCATGAGGTAATTTCTTTCTGTCTGTTTCTGTCTCTCCAGCAAGTGCATGCACCCTATGGCAAAACAAAATAAAGAAAAGAAAAATGTTAAGGACAACAGGAAAGAATGAGAAAATGGAGTCTGAAGACAGAAATCTCAGAAAATCATCCCAGCTAACAGGAGAACAGAAAGAAAACCCAGCAAGGTTTTAGGTTAAGAAATAGAAAAAAAATTAACATTGAGAGTAGTTCTACCCAATGGTTATCACTGTTAACTTTTTGATACATATTCTTCCAGTATTTTTCATCTATATGTACAATTATACATATATATTTATCATCTACATATACAACTATACAGTATAGGCATTATTATGCATATCAAAACATTCACACAATTTTGATTTTTATTGCCAGAAGGTAAATACTCTTGCCAGAGAAAGAGAAAGAAAGTACCCCCAGTGGGGTAAGGTCATGCCATGATCTCTTTTCCTCCATTTTTTCATCCTGTCAGGATTTGGGGCATACATACACATCTGCCTGATGTGGTTTTTGTTTGTGTGTTGTTTTTAAAGAATTATTTTTAACTAATTGTATCTATTACTATTTTTTTAAATTTGCTTTTATTTAAAATTATTATTATTATTATTATTATTATTATTATTAATTTGCTATTGGGCATGCACTTACCAAAGAAAGAGAGTGTGAGAAAGCAAGATGCCAGGTCCAGGACTTGAACTATAATCAGTCACATGGGATTCTAATGCCTTAACAACCATAGCACCTGCTGGCCCCATGCCTAATGTGTATTTTTTGGAGAAAGATTTTTTAGGGTGCATGCACTCACTGGAGAGACAGAGAGACAGAAAGCGAGAAATCCCCCCCCAGCGGGGATGGCCACGCCACAATCCCTTCTCCTCCATTCTCTTCTTGGGATTTTGAGCATGCATACAAACACACCCAGCATGCGTTTTAAGTCGCCAGGTCTGGGCCTTGACCCGCAGTCGACTACATGGGAGTCCCGCGACATCGCCATTACGCTAACTGCTGGCCCCTCTTCTTGGGATTTTGAGCATGCATACAAACACACCCAGCATGCGTTTTAAGTCGCCAGGTCTGGGCCTTGACCCGCAGTCGACTACATGGGAGTCCCGCGACATCGCCATTACGCTAACTGCTGGTCCCTCTTCTTGGGATTTTGAGCATGCATACAAACACACCCAGCATGAGTTTTAAGTCGCCAGGTCTGGGCCTTGAACCGCAGTCGACTACATGGGAGTTCATTACTCCATCTGCTGGTCCATGATGTGTTTTTAACCATTGTGACTGTAATTTGAACTGTGGTTAGCTGTAGGGGATCTGGTTCCCAGTGCAAAACCCTTAACTACTTATATGACAGGGTTGGCCCTCACGATTTTTTTTTTTTTAATTGCCAGAGAGTGCGTGTGCTTGTCAGAGAGAGACAGTGGGTGAAGAGGCCTGGGAAACCAATGAGGGATGGTCATGTGCTAGCCCTTCTGCTCCATTTCTCCGCCCTTTCTGGACTTTGGGCATACACACATGTGTGCTTGGGGTGTTTTTCAAGCCACTGGGTCTGGGACTAAATCACACAGTCGACCATGCAGGATCAAGTGCCTTAACTATCATGCCACTGGGCTGGAGGCACACATTATGTTTAAAGGATAACTTAAATTAGGGCAGTCAGTCAAAGGGAAATTTGACTAAGTTGTTTTTTCCCCCTACACTCTTAATAAACTTCATGGGAAATGCAACATTGAAGCAACTAAAGAAGGAAACAAGGTGATTTATAAGAGTAAGTATTTCACCGAGTTGCCAAGTGCAAGATAACTTTAACCACATATAGGTACTCTGAAATGAAGATTTCAAGGTGAATTTAAAATAAAAATGGAAGCCAGCTTCATGGCACAGTGGTAATGAACTATTGAAGAAAGCCAGATGCCACTTTACAAATGGGTTCAAATCCCTGGCCCAGTCAGCCTGAAACATGCCACGAGTGTGCACACGTGACTCAGACCATGGGCTGGAGGACTGGGAGAAGGGGATCGTGGTGTGACCAGACTCTGTGGACGGCACTCTTGCCTCTCTCATTCTCACATGGACGTGCACATGCTCTGTTGAAGAAGTAGAAGCATTTTACTTAAGGGATACAGAATTTGGGGGAACTTCAGATTACTAAGGTTTTCCAGACCACAGGCAAAAACAGTCACAGGTATCAATAAACTCATGTGTGTCCTACCCGTGGAGCAGATAGACTCTTTGATCTGCTTTCATTAAGAGTCTCCCAGATAGTGAACTGACATGGAATGATAATATGAAATGGTACTGAGGATGCAGAGATACGAGATTATTCATTACTCAGAATAATAAATGATACAGCTACTCTGGGTTACAGTTTGGCTATTTTTTTTTTAACACTTAACATACAATCACCATGTGACTTAGGAATTGAATTCTGGGCATTTATCCCAGAGACATGAAAACTTACATTCACATAAAATTTATACGTGAATATTTAGAACAGTCCCAAACTGGAAATAATCCAGAAGCCTTCCAACTGATAAATAATTAAAACAACTGTTGTATATCCATACCATGGAATACAACTCAACAATTAAAAGGAGTTAATTACTTTTTTTTTTAATTTGCTAGGGGCATGTATGCTCACTGGCGAGTGAGAGAGAATGTGAGAAAGCACCCCTCATGGGGGATGGTCACACTGCAATCCCTTCTCTTCCATTCCTCAGTTCTTTTAGGATTTTGAACATGCACACACATGTGCCCGGTGTGTTTCTGAGTCGTTGGATCTGGGATTCCAACGATGCTATTGGCCATGTGAGATGTAGTTGCCTTTACCATCACACCACTGGCTGGTTCAGGAGTGAACCATTTATACATGCACGAATTAGATGAATCCCAAAGGAATTATGATGAGTGAAAAAAGTTAATCTCAACAAGTTATATTCTATATTATTCTACTTATGTTACATTCTTGAAATGACAAAATTAGAGAAATAGAGAACATCTTGATGGTTGCCAAAGGTTTAGGACAAGGCAGGAGCATAAGGGAAGTGTGTGGTTCTAAGGAGGCAGCATGAGAGAAACTTGTGATAGAACAGTTCTACTGTATATCTCCATTGTGGTGGTGGTTACACAAAAAAATGCGTGTGATAAAATCGCATAAAGCTATATACACACACACACACACATGCTTATAAAACTGGTAATATTTAATTAAATGAGTGATTAAAGAGATATTTAAAAAAAAGAAGAAGCCATGACAAGTAAAAGCTTGGGCCACCCCATAGTGCAGCACTTACAACCCATGTGTGCAGGGAGCCGGGTCCCACATGGCTGACCATAGTTCAAATTCCAGCTCTAGTGGTTTGTAAAACACACAGGATGCATATGCTTGTGTGTCCAGGATCCTGACAGGATGGAGAAATGAAACAAAAGGGATTATGGCATAAACATACCCAATTGAGAAGCACTTTCTTTCTCTCCCACCCCCTCTCTCTGGCAAGTGCACATGCCCTATGGCAATGGGGTGCATGAGAGGTGCACCCATTCTCTTTAATCACTTTCTTCCTCTCCCACCCCCTCTCTCTGGCAATGGGGTGCATGAGAGGTGCACCCATTCTCTTTAATCCCTTTCTATTGCATTGCGTGATTTCTTCACAGTTATTTTAGGAAATTCTCTGTTTAAGTATATCTATTTTGTTATTTAACTTGTCAGTTGACCTTTTCATTTCTGTGACAGTATTTTTGTTTGTTTGTTTAAAATTTTATTTATTGAAGCCAGCAGGTGGCGTAGTGGTTAAGGTGCTGGACTCCCACATGGCCAACTGTGGTTCGAGTCCTGGACCCAGCGGCTTAAAAATAACACCAGGTGTGTGTGCATGTGTGCCTAAAATTCCAAGAGGAGACTGGAGGAGAAGGGATTGCAGTGCGGTCATTGCCTGAGGGGATGATTTCTCACTTTCTCTTGATCTGTCTCTCTCTGTCTCTTCAGCAAGCCCATGTGCCCTACAGCAAAAATTTTCCTCTAAAAAACAAAAAATAAAGTTATTTTTCTTCCACGGGGTTGAGGCACCTACAACAGGATCTTCGTGCCACAAATTAAGTGCACTTGATGGAGAGACAGAGAGAAACAGAGAGACAGAAAGCAAGAAATCACTCCCCAGGGGGAATGGCCATGCCACAATCCTTTCTCCTCCATTCTCCTCTCAATTTTGGGCCCGTGTACGCATGCACCTGGCATGTTTCAAACTACTGGGTCCAGGACTTGAACTGTAGTGGTCCATGTGAGAATCCAGTGGCCTAATCACTATGCCTCAGGCTGGCCCAAATTCTTTTAAGTTTTGTTCAATGCTGTTTGTTTTCACTCTTTTGAATAATGTCTGGCACAACATAGACATTCAATAAATGAGTGGTTGAGTTCAGTCATGAGGAAGATAAAGACCTAACAGCATAGCCTTGTATTATTAGGTTGATGAAAATGTCTTATTTTTTCTATGCAAAAATGTGTCATGACTTCTGACAACCCAAAACGTAGATAATAACTTGACAAAAGTCAAAGGAAAAACTGATAAATTCAAAACCACACTTGATGACTTTTAATATTCATCACACAGGAAATAATAAGAACAAACAGAAACATTTTTTCAAGATACAGATCATTTATATAACTGACACCAAATTCAATCCAATCGATACATACAGAACCTTACACCCAACCATTAGAGAATACATAACTTTCAAGACTACAGGATTACACAGAAAAAAATTTACAAATATTGACTATAAACAAGACCATAAAGAAAGAAAATACTAAAGAATCTATATATAATGCTTCTTGAATGCAATGTAATAACGTTAGAAATACTTTTTTAAAAGAATTATTTTATTTAACTTTATTTATTTATTTATTTTAATTTGACCAGGGGGGGATAGGGGGTGAGGGGGGTACATGAGAAAGCAAGCTGCCAGGTCTAAGACTTGAACCACAGTCAGCCATGTAGGATTCCAACACCCTTAACTACCATGCTACCTGCCAGCCCCAACCAATGCTTTTAAATATTTAGAAATTTAAAAACATATTTTCAATAATGCAGTCTTAAAATAAGAAATGTTGGGACCAGCAGTTAGCGTAATGGCTATGTCGCTGGACTCCCATGTAGTTGACCGCAGTTCACATCCTGGACCCGGCGGCTTAAACTCACGCCGGGCATGTGTGTGTGCGTGCCCAAGATCCCGAGAGGAGAATGGAGGAGAAGGGATTGCGGCATGGCCGTCCCCCCTGGGGGGTGATTTCTCGTTTTCTGTATCTCTGTCTCTCTTTCTGGCGAGCACACACGCCTTATAGCAAAAACCTCTCCAAAAAAAAAAAAAAGAAAGAAAGAAAAGAAATGTTAATGAACATGAAATATATTTTTAAATGGTAATGAAAATATTACATATTAAACTTACAGTACAAATAGTACATGAGGAAAATTTACTCCCTCACATGTACATATTTTATTATAAAAAATAATAAAAATTAATGAGTTTCTAAATGTAAACTTCAGAAAATGAATAAATGAATAGGAGAGTAAGAAAGTATAAGAAACAGTAAATGTAATAGGAAAAAGTACTGTATGAGAAACGATGTAACGATGCTAGTTTTTTAAAGAGACTAAGAAGATACCTTGTATTATCTACTTGTAGATACTTTGTTTACATTTTCATATCTCTGAAATACTTTACATGAGTATTTGAGCATTAATAATATCTAAGATTTGATATAATATTGTAGACAAGTTTCTGGTAAGGTTAATAAATAAAAGACCAGACACAAATAAAAAATACTGAAAATTAAATAAAGATATAACCATGGGGCCAGTGGAAGCATGGTTCTTAAGGAAGATGGATTCAGCATGGTCAACAGTGTGGTTTGAGTCCTGGACCCACTTGGGTGCTGCAAAATCCCCAAAGGAGAAATGAAGAAGGGACTGCAGCATTACCATCCGCCATAGGAGGTGCTTTCTCACTTTCTCTTTGTCTCTCTCCAGTGAGTGCACATGCCTTTAGCAAATCAAAAAAGGGAAAAAAAGAAAAAGAAGAAAACATAACTACGAGGCCAGACCTTGGCATGTTGGTTGAGGTGGATGAATCTCACATGGCTAACCAGACAGTTCACGTTCCAGACCCAGTACTTAGAGAAACACTGGGTACAAGCATAAATCTGCTCAAAACCCCAAAGAGATGCAGAAACAGAGGAGAAGGGATCACAGCATGACCACTCCCCATGACAAGATGCCTTCTCACTTTCCCTCCTTTCTCTGTGTCTCTCCCCAGTGAGTGCATGAACCCTCTGGCGAAACTAAAAACAGAAGACATAACTATGATTGCAACAAAAGATGCTTTGACCAAATTAATGGCAATAAATCTGAAGGCAAATTTTTTAAAGATAAACATGAATTATAAAATTTAACTTGCAAAGAAATAGAAGACACAACTAGACCTACAATCATAAAAGATGTGGAATAATAGTTAAATCTACCACAAAAAAAATGAGGTTTATATGATTTTACAGGCGAGTTCATTTCCAGAAATGAACTAAGAAATGGAAAGTTTATTTTACGAGGCGAGTCTATCCTTGATACCGAAACCAGAAAGTGACTGTACAAGAGAGGAGGATACAAGTCGGTTTTGGTTTTGAGAACAAACGTAAAAAAAATCCTAAACAAAATAATAGCAACTCAAATCCAGGAATGTGTTTTTTTCAAAATTACAATCAATTTGGGTTTATCACACAAATAAATTATCATAAGGAAAATATCTGTTATTTCAACACATGTGTGTATAAAGAAGGAAAACCATGTGATCTCAGAGGATATAGAAAAGTACTCAATAAAATTCAATATTAATTCATTATTTTAAAAAGCACAAAACTCTCAGTTAACCAGAAATAGGAGATTTTTTCCTAACTTGAAAAAGAGTATCTATTAAAACCTACAGCAAACATTATATTCAACAGTGAAATGTTAGAAACATTTTTAAATTCAAGGAAAAAAAAACAAGTATGATCATTATCACCACTTGCATTTACCATTATACTGGAGGACTTGTATAAGAAACAGGTACAATACATAAGAATTATAAAAATGTAACTGTTGTAGCATATTATTTATAGTTGTCTCAAATTGCCACCCCTGCATATCTGACTGTGGTTTTGATGTTTTCTCTGTCTCTTCACACTATTTTTTTATCTTGTAGGATGTCTTGTAATTCTTTGTTGAAAGCCAGACATAATATACTGGATAAACAGAATTGAGATAGAAGCAGCCCACTGCCTGGTGGTTGAGACAACTGGACCCCATATGGCTAACCACACGGTTCAAGTCCTGGACCAAGTGGTTTGAGAAACACCCCAGGCGTGTGTGTATGTGTGTGTGTGTGTGTGTGTGTGTGTGTGTGAGTGCATGTGCGTGTGCCCAAAATCCTGAGAGAGAAACAGAAAAAGGAAATGCAGTACAACCATAGGAGGTGCTTCATTTCTCTCTTTTTGGCCAGTACACATGCCTTGTGGCAAATTTTATTTTAAAAAAGAACTGAGATATAAGGCCAGCAGGTGGCATGGTGCTTAAGGACACTGGACTCCCACATGGCCGACTGCAGTTGGAGTCCCAGACCTGGTAGCTTGCTTTTTCATTCCCCCCCAACTCTGTCGTTCTC
Source organism: Tupaia belangeri chinensis (assembly GCF_000334495.1). Lineage (NCBI taxonomy): Eukaryota > Metazoa > Chordata > Mammalia > Scandentia > Tupaiidae > Tupaia > Tupaia belangeri. The sequence goes on along the minus strand of NW_006159682.1, from coordinate 56,152 downwards.
AGGTCCAATTTAAATAAATAAATAAATAAAGTTAAATAAAACAATCCTTTTAAAAATATATCTTTAAAAAAGGGGACCAGGAGTTGGCATAATGGCTATGTTGCTGGACTTCCATGTAGTTGACCACAGCTCAAGTCTCAGACCTAGTGGCTTAAACTCATGCCAGGTGCGTGTGCGGTCGTGCCCAAGATCCCGAGAGGAGAAGGGATTGCGGCATGGCCATCCCCCCTGGGGGGTGATTTCTCACTTTCTGTCTGTCTTTTTTGCGAGTGCATGTGCCCTATAGCAAAAATCTCTAAAAAAGAAAAGAAAAAAATACACCCCCACACACACACACACATATATAAATATATATCTTTTTTAAAAAGAACTGAGATAAATACGCCATTTGTGTGAGATTTTTAGATTTATCTGGTTGAAGATTAGGCTATAGTTACTGTTTGCCTTAGTTGTAGGTCTCAGAGGCTTAAATTTCCTCTGATATCCTTGTGTCTGTCTCTTATACTGGCTTTAGATTTTCCTAGAGTCTTCTTAAATAATATCCAAGACAAACAATTCTTTCAGTTGTATTCCCATTATTAAACAAGGGCCCTATTAATATGGTGGTGAGATATGGGAAGAGGGAGAAAGTTCTACATATCTATGATTAGGTCTCAGACTTCAGTGAACCTGTGCCCCTTGGCTGTAACTATCATACATGCTTCTCAGTCTTGTTTTCATTTTTTCTACCTTAAGTGAAACAGGAAGGCTAGAGCGGGCTGGAGTTTGGCATTTCCCCTCCCCTATGTGGAAAGCTGGTGGGGACTGAATTTGAGTATTTCTCTTCCCATAGGTTAGTTGGTCTCTGGCAAAACTCTAATCAGTTAGGGTCCAGTAATAGTTACTGTCAAGAGAAGGCCTTGTTAAGAACAGAATGCTCCGGACCAGAAGTTAGCGTAATGGCTATGTCACTGAACTCCCATGTAGTCGACTGCGGTTTGAGTCCCAGACCTGGTGGCTTAAACTCACACCGGGCGTGCATGCGTGCGTGCCCAAGATCCCAAGAGGAGAATGAAAGAGAAGGGATTGCAGCATGGCCATCCCCCCTGGGGGGTGATTTCTCGCTTTCTGTCTCTCTGTCTCTCTCTTTCTGGCAAGCACACACGCCCTATAGCAAAAAAAAAAAAAGAACAGAATGCTCTGGGCATATCTATGTTTTTTAAAAAGTTTCTGCCATAGACTACATGTGTTTGCCAGAGAGAGACAAAGAGAGATGGTGAGAGGAAAATTGAGAAATCACCCCCTGAAAGAGATGGCCACACCACAATCCCTTCTCTTCCATAATCCTCCTGAGATTTGGGCACATATGCACATGTGCCTTCTGTGATTTTCAGGAAACCAGATCTGGGACCTGAACTGTAGTTGGCCATGTAGGAATCTAGCACCTCAACCTTCACACCACCTGTTGGCCCCAACTCTGGATTTATTTAAAACTGTTTAGCTGCTTTTCCCCTTTTTCTTTCAGAAACTCAAGGACTTTTCCCCACTATTCACCATGAAAATGTGGAGAGCCCCTGGAAGTAAACCTTGACACTGTGGGAGCCCTAGTAAGACTGATCCTCCTGGAATTTTTAACTCTCACAACATGCCCATGCTGAGCTTCCAACAACTTACCAATTACAGCTTCAACTTTCTTATCCCACTACTAATTCTCATAGCAGTTTCTGACCTAGGGATTCTGGTTTGATAAGTTATGATTCTCTGCATCCATCTTTCTGTCTCTTCAATTTTGAGGGCAGTAGTTTGCCCTAATAAATTAAAAAATAATAATAACAAATGGAATTAAGTAAATAAATACTTCTTTTTTAAAAAGATCTAAATAAATGGAAATTCATGAAGGTACTTCAAAAGTTCATGAAAAATAGGGAACCAGCAGTTAACGTAATGGCTATGTTGCTGGACTCCCACGTAGTCAACCGCAGTTCGCGCCCTGACCCGGTGGCTTAAAACTCACACTGGGCGTGTGTGCGTTCATGTCCAAGATCCCGAGAGGAGAATGGAGGAGAAGGGATTGCGGCGTGACCATCCCCCCTGGGGGGTGATTTCTCGCTTTCTGTCTCTATGTCTCTCTCTGTCTGTCTGGCGAGCGCAAACGCCCTATAGCAAAAATCTCTCAAAAAAAGAAAAAGTTCATGAAAAATAGAATTAGAATAGATTAAGGTGCTAGACTCCCCCATGGCCAACTATTGTTTGAGTCCTAGACTCAGTAGCGTGAAAATGAAGCTGGGTATGTGTGCATACATACCCAAAATTCCAAGAGAAGAATGGATTGTGGCATGACCACCCTTCCTGGGAGTGATTTTCTCACATTCCCTCTCACTATCTCTTTCCAGTGAGCACACATCCCCTATGGCAAAAACCTTTAAAATACATATATAAGTTTGTTTTGGTATAAGAAGGTTTTTTGTTTGTTTGTTTGGGTTTTTTTTTTTTTTTTTTTGAGAGGTTTTTGCTATAGGGTGTGTGCACTCGCCAGACAGACAGAGAGAGATAGACAGAAAGCAAGAAATCACCCCCCAGGGGGGATGGCCACACCACAATCCCTTTTCCTCCATTCTCCTCTTGGGATCTTGGGCATGCATGCACACGTGCCTGGCATGAGTTTAAGCCACCGGGTCTAGGACTCAAACCACGGTCAACTACATGAGAATCCAGCAACAGCCATTACACTAACTGCTGGTCCCAGTGTAAAAAGATTTTGAAATCCATGTATAGTAATAATACACATCCCCCATGAACTTTTAAAAACTTTATTTAATTATTATTATTTTTTAAAATTTGCTATAGGGTACATGTGCTCACCAGAGAGACACTGAGAGAGGGAGGGAAAGTGAGAAAGTTAGTCCATGACTCAAACCACCGATGGTCATGTGGAAGTCCAGCACCTTAACCGCCATGCCATCTGCTGCCCTCCCCATGAACTTTTTGAGGACCCAGGTATACCATGTTTATAGATGGGATAACTCAATATCACAAACAGAAATATTGATGAATTGAACTTCAATAAGATTTTAAATGTCTGCACTATGGTACCAAAATCTCAGCTAAAATACAAGTTTCATGTGGCCAGGTTATGGAGAAACAGGAATTTTCATACGTTGCTGGTAAACATCTAGAAAGGTACAACTTCTTTGAAGAGCAATGTAATGTTATCTGGTAAAATTGTAGAGTCACATGTTAGGCCCCAGAAATTCTACTCTATACTACTTGTCTTTTTCAATGTGTTTTTATTTGCCCTTTCAATGCAAAAACAATCATTAGTAAAACTGCTGATGCTTTAGCACAAACCAAGGCTGTGGCACCAAACTGTTCTGGTCACTATTGTATTCTCTACTTTAAAAAATCAAGTAAAATAATCACAATAAAAATCCAGTTTTACTCAGGAATTTCATAGATGAAGCAATAAAATTACTAATAAATGTGATTAAATCTCAACTCTTGAGCACATGTCTTTTTTTTTTTTTTCTCTCCTTTTTTCTTTTAATTTTGCCAGATGTGTCTGCTTGCTGGAGACCGAGGGGTAGAGTGTGTGGGGGAACAAAGCACATCCCATGAGGCTTGGTCTTGCTGCAATACTTTCTCTTTGCTTTCTCCCTCCTTTTGGGATTCTGAGTATGGATACACGCACACTTGGCAAGTTTTTCAAACTGCCTGGCCTGGGATTCAAACCACACTGTCAACCATGTGGGATCCAGCCACCTTAACCACCATGCCACAGGCTGACCTTTTTTTTTTCTTTCATTTTTTTTAATGATAGAGAACACACATGTGCACAGAGAGAGAAGGTGAGGAACACCCGTAACACGCTCCTGTCATACTGTGATCCCTACTTCCCAGTCCTCCAGTTCCTCAGGATCCTAGACACTCAAATACACATGTCAGCCATACCTCCAGGCCAACCTGGAGAGCTGTACTTGTGGTCAGCCATATAGCTTCCAGAACTGTAGTCTAGCAATCCAGAGACTGCACCATGTAGGCTAGGCTTCTCTGTGATAATAATATTCTGTGTACTGAAATGAAAGGCATTTCTGCACTCTAAGTTATGATGATTATTCTCTTAGAAGCATTTGTACATTATTTTGAGCTAGTAGCTGAACTAGCCACTATTTTCATGGAACCCATTTTTACTTGGAGGAAAGACTGACAAATATGGTTATTCAGACTTGAGAATTTGGCAGGCATTTTCTCCAAAAATGAACAAAGTGAGCTTGTCACTTCAAGGAAGATGACTGACTGCATTGTTGCCAATGAGAATTTTTTTTCATGCAAAAATTAGAATTTTGGAAAACTTGTGTCAACCACCATGAACCTGATAGCTTCTCAATTTTAAAAAACATTTACGATTAAATCAGTGGTGATAGAAATCAATGTGCTTTTTTGATATCCTATAAAAAAAATCTGTCAACATTTGTAAGACCTGCAAATTCAGTGGACAAATGTTTTCCTAGTGACTAAGAAAGATGAATGTTACACTAACACTAAGGTTTAGTGTAACAGTACAAAATTGCAACTAACCTTTAAGAAACTATTATTTGTTGAGTTTTTATTTAGTTTCTTTGCTGAACAATATCCAGAATTATCTGAGGTTATCAAGCTACTCCTCCCTTTTACAAGTACCTATCTGTGTGAGGCCTGTGTTTCTTCAGTTACTTCAGCTAGACAATATATTGCAACAGATTGAATGCGGAAGCAGATGCGAGAATTCAGCAGATACTTATTGAGTCAGATGTTAAAGAGATTTGCAAAAATGCAAAACAATGCTTCTCTACTCATTAATTTTTTGGGGGGGAGGAGTGGTAAAATGTAGTTATTTTTCATTAAAAAACATTGTTTCATTAAAACAAATTGTTGTTGTTTTAAGTGGACAGAAAAGGTTTATTATTTACTTTCCAAGGGAAAAAAGGACCCAGGTGCAGGGAGTTGCATCGGCCTTATTATTGTTATTTTAAATGGATTTATAAATCAACATTTTAAAATTTCTTGGTTTTAATTTTAAATACCATAAAGACCAACAGATATAATCCATATAAACAAAAGCTACTTGGGGTCCTTAATAATTTTAACAGTGTAAAAGGCTCCCAAGAGTAAAACTTTCAGAACACTGCCCTTGAGAAAAATACCTCATGTATGTTTTCCCAAGGGACACAAGACTCTTTGTTGCAGCAATGTTTGTGATTCCAAAGAAAAGAGTATTATTGATGTGTATTAATAAGAGATTGATGGCCTTTTGATATAGTCATATGCTGAAATACCTTTTTAAAGTAAAAACGAATGTGCTAGATTTAGATGTATTAGTGTAATAATTCTGAATCATGCTGAGAGAAAAACATTGCAAAAGGAGAAGTACAGGTTGCATACCTTTCAAAAACAGAGAAGGATATGATTGCTTAAGAATACGTTCAGGGGCCAATAGGTGGAGTGGTGGTTAAGGTGTTGGACACTCCCACATGGCCAACCACAGTTGGAGTCCCAGACCTAGCGGCTTGCTTTCTCACTTTTCCTTTCTCTCTCTCTATGTGTGTCTCTCTCTAGTAAAATTAAAATGAATGAATAAATAAACATTAAATTTAAAAAGGAATAAGTTCATTTGGGGGCTGGTGGGTGGAATGGTGGTTAAGGTGCTGAACTCCCACATGGCCAACTATGGTTCAAGTCCTGGACCTGGCAGCTTGCTTTCTCACTTTCCTGCTCTCTCTCTCTCTTTGATCGAATTTTTTCTTTAAATAATAAAATAAATAACTCTTTTAAAAAAAAAAGATGAGTATGTCCATTCATAGTTAAGAGTATATACTCTTAGTTGTGGGTATACAGAAAAATTCATATCAACCTGAGGACAGGAGTAAAGAGTGGAGCCAGGGGAAGGAGGAGCATTCAAATGTATGCATGCATTATTCAGAAAAAGATGTGAAGTAAATGTGGTACCGAGTTTATAAATGCTGATCTGGGCCATAGGTATTACTCTATACATGTCTGTTCATTTGAAATAGTCCAGTATTAAAATATATTTATTTTTTAAATATCTGTGTGTCTGTTAGCTAGCAAAGAAAAACTCAAGTGTCCGGTTCCCTGTAATACATGTCTCCAGCCAAGACTGGACTGCCAGCTGCCCCTTTTGCAGGCTGCTTGTTGACCCTAATGGACAACTTGGGATATTTGAAGGGTAATTCTTTTTTGTCTGCAAAGCTCTTGATCCTGGGTTCTCAGTCATGGCTGCAAAGGAAATTCTCCCTCAGATTTCTTACAGAACTCCTGCAGCTGTCAGGCAGGGCAAGAAGCCAGAATACCCAGGGAACAATTTGAACAGGCATCAGCATAGTTCCCGCTCAGAGCAGGACTCCCAACACAAAGTATCCTGTTCCTTTTCCTTTTCCTTTTGAAACCAGAGAGCAAGCCTTTGATTTGTGTGGTGATGATATCATGTAGCCTGCTGGGTGTAGCTGGGCTCTGGGCGTGGAGCTGGGAGGCACCTAATTCCCTTAACACTCTCTGGAGCCTCTGGAGCCCCATTGGATCATTTCATAGTAAGAATGAGATGATTTTTTTGCCTTTAAACTCGTAAGTTCTGCCTAGAAGCCTCTCAGCTTCCTGGTGTTTTTATTACGAATACCCTCAGCAATAATTTTCAGACTTCATAGCCTCTGATAAGGAGGAAGGAGCTTGATATTCTGGTTTTGTTTCTGTTTGAAGAGTGTATCCCAAAGGAATTGTATGTGTCCCAGATTCAACACAGCTGTTAATTAGAGCTGAGAACACTTGGTTGACCCCTGTGTGGCTAATTGCTAGAATTGAGAAGGGTCTCTAAGGGCCTTATATGATAACAACAGAAAATTGTACTGAGCCTCACCTAACGCTTCTGGATCCAGTTCAGGACGGGAAGCAATAGGCTCCCTGCGGTTTCTGGCACTGGAGAGACAGCTATGTGCTGAAGGAGCAGTATTAAGGATTCTCTTCAGTGATTAAAACACCCACATTTCACTTTGGATGTGTGACCTGAGGCAGTGTGTTAGGAAGGGCTGATGGGAAAGCTCAGTACTGTGTATCACAGCCTGCTTGGCCTACTTTGGAAGGCTTCAACTCCTGCCTCATCATGGCGGCCAGACGCCAGCACCAGCGCCACCTCCAGGCCAGTTCTGTGACAAGATAGTGTGAGGCAACTTCTGTAGAGACCCCAGATCAGCTTCTAAGGGGCACCCCGTTGTAATCATTCTTGTTCCCCACCTTACAATGACGACAGTGACCAGCTGTCAGATGAGAAAAATGTATGGAAACTACCTACCTCACTACCTAGCCCTGGCAAGCTCCTCCCTGCCCCATCTACCTTGTGGGCCGAGAATAGCACAGTAATAACCAGAAACAGAAAGGTGGGCTGACAGAGAGGGCGAGAGCAGTCTGGGTGAGAAAAAAGAGAAGATGAATAACAAAGAGGCAAGAAAATTAAAGATGAAACTCAGCAAGACTACCAGAAGGACAGTGGTCAAGGAAAGAAAAACGAGGAGTATGAAACAGGAGGAGGAGGCTTAAAGAATGGAAGAGGAACTGATGAGACCAGCCAGATAGAGTAGTAACGGAAATGGCTCTTCCTCCTTCCTCCCCAGGGTCTGGGGAGAGAGAAAGTCATCAGAGTGATGGTCAGTTTTTTGGCCTTCTCAGCCACGAGGCCCAAAGCACAGTCCAGAGAGCTCAGTGCTCTGGCTGACTCTACTCCCTCGGCCTAGCCTGAGCAAGGTGGTCTGGAGCCAGCAGTGTAAAGAGAGACTCATGATTCCTTTTGCAGAGGAGGTTCAAGTCATAGGTCCAATTCCAGAAAATGACAGCTATAGAAAAGCAACCAGAGTCAGCCTTGCCCAGGGTGATTGGGGAACAACTCAAAGGGAGGTGGAGGAAAAAGAATCAGTTTCATTGTTTCCTAGACCCTAGATTGGGCTCCAGGGATGGCTGAGAACCCCACAAGATCTTGAGTCTCTAATTGGGCCTTTCAGACCTTCCTCCTAACAGATGCTTTTCACTAACAAATGTATAGAGAGGGTACCTGAGTGTTCAGTCCATGTTGAACAAGAGTAGAGGAAACAGGGACAGTAAGCATGACTGCTGTTGGCAAGCACTATAATGGGGACAAAACTTGCAGACTCAAGGAATCATGGTGTGCATCCCAGAAGAACACAAATTATTAGTTAATGGCGCAGTGCAGGCTCAAAGTCTGTAGGAACTAGAAGAGAGGCCATTGAGGACGTCAGCAGTCAAGGAGACTTCATGAAGGAGATGGGACTTAAGGATAAGTGGAGACTTTGAGGACAAACACTGAGTTAGAAGTGCTTTACTTGGGGCCAGCAGGTGGAATAGTGGTTAAGGCATTAGACTCCCACATGGCCAATGGTGGTTTGAGTCCTGGACCTGGTGTCTTGAAGTTCATGCTGGGCATGTGTGTGTGTGTGTGTGTGTGTGCATGCATGCCCCAAATCCGGATGTGCGTGCACCCAAAATCTCAGGAGAAGAGTGAAAGAGAAGGGACAAAATCCCAGGAGGAGAATGGAAGAGAAGGGATTATGGCCTGACCATCCTCCCTGTGGAGGACGATCTCTCACTTTCCTTCTCACTGTCTCTGTCTCTCTGGCAAGCACATACACCCTATGGCAAAAACCTTTTTTCCTTTCTTTATTTTTAAAAAGAGTGCTTTATTTGGATTAAATTGACAAGGCTGACCTTATTTAGTTGGAAGGTTCATGTTAGAGGATGATGAGATGTTGTAGTCCTTCATGGACATAAATTTCCATTTTATATTTTGAGACTTTTTATGTAAGTTCTCATAATTGCTCCTAACAAAGCTTTTAAGAATTTTTACTTTCAGAATTGAAAGACAGATTTTTATATAATCCAACGCCCCATATTATTAATATATTTGGGAAAAATGAGTTGCAAAGAGATTGAGTGATTAACTCAAGATATTCAGTTAACTAGTTAACTAGACTGTGACTCTGGTCTTATTCTATTCAAATGAACTTTGCATTGTATAAATGCAGTTTTTTATTTTTTGTTTATACAAAAGTATTTCCTATAATAGAGGCCTATACTCAAGTGGAATAAAATTATAAGCTTTATTCCTTACAATAAAAGAATAATCTAAGAATATAATCATCCTAGAAAATACAGTTAAAAATCATCCATCATTACAGCATCCAGTTCATAGGCTTTTTGGAAATTTTTAAAAGTCTACATTATTTTGGCCCAGCTGTGATCAGGTACAGATTGTGCTAGCTCTAGGGAGTCTGGAGACCAAATGGGAGGTCCAGGTTTGGTTCTTGTACCAAACAGAACATGCTCGATGTGGTTGTGTGCATCTGTCATCCTAGCTAGGAGACTGGGCAGGAGAATTACAACATGGTGAGACCCTGTCAAAAATACCTATCTCTGCTTTTGAACCTATCTCTCTCTCCTTCTCTCTGTCTCTGAAAGGAAAAATAAAAGTCTATATTATTTTAATTCGATCATTACACAACAAGTAGCTTTATTTTAGGAGCAAATGTCTCTGGTCTCTCTGTTATATTTGGTTTTGTTTGTTTGTTTGTTTTTGCCATAGGGCACGCATACTAGCTGAAGACAGAGAGAGAGAGAAAGTGAGAAGTCACCTCCCTCCCTGGTTCTATGGCCATGCTATGATGCTTTCTTTTCCATTCTCCTCTCAGGATTTTGGGCATACATACACATGCACCCAGTGTGTTTTCCAGGCCACTGGTCCAGGACTCAAACCACAGAGTCAGCCATGTGGGGTCCAGTGCCTCAACCACCATGCCACTTGCTGGTCTGTCTTCTGGTCCCTTTTAAGGAGAAGCAGCTTAGATAGGATAATGTGGTAGAAGAGCATGAGATTTGGAGACCTGGGCCAGTCGTTACTAGCTGTGTGCTCTTCCATAAGTCAATCAACTTCCCTGGACTTTGATTTCTCATCTACAAAATGATGGAGGTCCAGTGATCTACTTCAGTTATCTGTTCTGAGTCTTGACTTCAAATATCAATCACTGTAAACCTGGAATGGTTACTTAAATTAAAGCAAAACTGAATCTGATGTTTTTAAAGGATGGTAACATCATGTTAGAATAGGCCTCTTCCTTTCTCAGAGTTTTGGCTAAGGATTCAAAGCCGAGAACAATAGTTTAGGTTTTCTTCTCCTCTACAGTTAAAGTGAGAGACAAGACAGCCATGGGAAAACTTACAAAGAGAGTGACCTAGAGCCAGTTCTGCCATGATTAGACCTTCATGCATCTCCAGGCTTCATAAAAGAAGGCTAAGAGGAGAAACCCAGAGGCTACCCTCTAATTTCACTAGAAAAAACTTCAGAGAGAGGCTGGCTGGCAGCACCTTGGGCAGCTGAGTGAAGGCAGTGTATCCCAGCAGGGACAGGTTGCCCTTGCAGAAAACACTGGGGACAGCTATGCCAGGTGGATGTGAGAAAGAATTGAATTTAAGCCACCAGGCAGATCCTATCTAAGGGCCCTTCTAGATGATTCCAACGTGAAAAACAAACATCATGTGGTTGGTGTCTTGAAATCTAAGTAATAAAGGGGAAAAGTTAAGAGTGTAGCTGAGATGGGTGTTGTCCCAGAAAAAGAAGGCTATAGTAGGAGGTCCCAAGGAGGAAGGATCTCTCAACAAGTCCTCAAAAGCACCCCCTTAGAGGAAGGTCCAGTAGATCTGCTATTCACCAAGGGCACTATGATTAGAACTTCAAGAGCTGCTGAAGACCTGGTCTGGTTTTTTTCTAATCCTCTCTCTCCTGGGCCCAGCTGGTACAAAAGGTGGTGAAACTGAAAAACAAAAATCATCATAGTACCCTTCTTCACTCTGTTTGGAAGTCTGGGTGCAGCCCATACCAGTGGAAGGGGAAATTTTTATGTGGGTAGGAAATTGAAGTTTTAATATTAGATTGGCCTGAAGTTTTCAATACCAGAAGGTAACCAGAAAATCTAGCATAGGAAAGAAAGATTTGAGAGCGGTTTTAAAGCGATAGTCATAAGATAGAAGAAATTGCTTCTGTCTGAACTCTTGCAAGTCCATCTTGTTTAATACACTAGTTATTGGACAATAACTTCCGTGATTTGGGAGAGAACTGACTGCGAAGGTGAGAGAGAATGGCCGGTGTTGTCTAGAAATTAAACAATAAGGCACTGGGGCCTGAGGGTGTTCCCAAGATAAGCCTGGCAGGAATCAACGACTGCTTAGATGTGGAAGAGAAGCATGGTGGATGACTCATGTGAGCTTCTAAAGTTTCTAGCCTGAAAGACTGAAAGATGATGACTTGATGGATAGCAATGCCCTTCTGCAGCTAAGTATGCATTCTATAGAAACCACATGCTTAGGTCAACGGTGCTGCATTTGAGTTCCTTCTGAGCCAATTTATGAGTCATATAAAACAATCAATCTCATTACTTTTCCTTTCTCCATTTTTTCATTTAAGCCATCATTTAGCAAGCTTTTGTTAAGTGTTCCCTATGCATTATGTGCTGTGCTAGTCACTGCTGAGAAAAATCAGCAGGACAGAGTGTCAGTCTTCAAGGATCTCAGTCTCCTGACCTACCAATTCTAGGTAACTTCTGGGGCAACTCTGGGTTTTGCAGCCTTTTCTTCCTCTAACTCTCGTATGCCATCTCCTTCATGAAAAAAACAAAGAACACTAAGTAAATTGGGTATGTAACATCTTAAGTACATGATCTTATCACATGTTGTCTAAGTTGTTTTATGTTCAGCAGAATGTAAGTCATTATGACAGCATGGTTTGGACATTTGATCTCTCTCCAAATTTACACTTTCTAAATGTAAGCAGACCCTCAAAGTAAGTCTGAAAATTATTGGCACAAAATGTACCCAGACAGACCCATATGCATTCTCCCTGTCTCTCACACTCTCTGTCTAACCCCTCTCCCCTTCCACACACATGGATTCATAGCGTTCAGATTCAATTCAATCTGAGAACAATATATTATCTCGTTCTCACAATATCAAAGATTTATGCCAAGTCTATTTTTTTAAGTTTTTGACTTTAGGCACATGCACTTGCCAGAGACAGAGACAGAAAGTTCAAGAAAACATCCCCTGGAGGGACAGCCATGCCATAATCTCTTTTCCTCCATTCTCCACTTGGGATTTTGCGCATGTGTGTGCACACGCCCAGTGTGTTTTTCAAGTCACCCGGTCAGGGACTCAAACTGCTCAGTTAACCATGTGGGATCCAGTCACCTTAACCTCCACGCCATCTGCTGGTTCCTAAGTTTTCTAAGGAATATGAAATATTAGCAACATAGTGCATTCTTTTCAGAAGCTCAAAAGTTTGGAAAAATAGTGGGTCATTGGGAAAGTCATGACATATTTTTGCACAGAAAAACATGTCATGACTTCCCCAATGACCTAATGTATTTACAAATGTCGAGTAAATCATGAAGTGATTAATGTTAGAATAAAATATTAATAAGGGAGGGGGACAAGCAAGTGTGGCATGGTGGTTAAGGGTGCTGGACTCCCAAGTGACCAACAGCTATTCAAGTCCCAGACCTGGTGGCTTGCTTTCTCACTTTCTCTCTCTCTGTCCCTCTATGATAGAATTTTTTAAAAGTTAAAATAAAATAATTCTACATTAACAAGGGAGAAATAATCTGCAATAATCCCTTATATTTCTATTGCTTATTTTGGGACCTCAGGTGCAGAGATCCAAGTTAATTATGCTCTTCAATTTGTTTGACAGACATTCTTTGAGCCCCTACTATGTGGCAGGCACCTTTCTGGGCACTGAGGATGTGCAACTTTTAACCAAGCAGGGGATACATGCCATAAACAAGAAAATATCCCTACGGAGTAATAGCAGAAAGGATTAACAACATGATGATGGGATAGCAAGTCACTAGATGATTGTTAAGTTTAGGTGATAAGAGAGAACTTCTCTAAGGATGTGACATTTAGTAAAATTTGAACAACAGGATGGAGCCCACCCTGAGAAGGAAGATTAGAAGGATGAGGATCTCAGCAAAGGGAACAGTTACTGCCAAGACTCTAAACAAGAATGTGTTGCATATCCTGGAGACATTGAAAGAAGACATGAGCACCTGAAACACCAGGCAAGGTGGTCTCCAGAGAGTGGAATGAGATGAGGTGAGAGAGGTGGGCAGCAACCAGATCTAGAAAGGCTAGATTTTTTTTTTTTTTGGAGAGATTTTCACTGTAGGGCGCGTGCGCTCGCCAGACAGACAGAGAGAGACATAGAGACAGAAAGCGAGAAATCACCCCGCAGGGGGGATGGTCACGCCGCAATCCCTTCTCCTCCATTCTCCTCTCGGGATCTTGGGCACGCACACACACGCGCCCGGCGTGAGTTTTAAGCCACCGGGTCCGGGACGCGAACCGCGGTCGACTATGTGGGAGTCCAGCGACATAGCCATTACGTTACGCTAACTGCTGGTTCCCGAAAGGCTAGATTTTTAAATGATGTAAAGTTTGGCTGATCCCTAAGTACATCAAACACACACACACACACACACACACACACACACAGAGTTTCCAAAATGTTTCAAGAATTGGCAGTACTGTTGGAATCTATGACTACTTTGGAAGAAATAACATTCATTTGGATCAAATTTCAAAACTCATTACCTTATATTTGCATCTAATAATTAATTCCACAAAGAAAGTCTAAAGAACAAAAGAATATTTGCAAACTATTCATGAACTCTAAGCTTTCTTTCTTTCTTTCTTTCTTTCTTTCTTTCTTTCTTTCTTTCTTTCTTTCTTTCTTTCTTTCTTTATTTGTTGTGATTTTCAGGCCACTAGGTCCAGGACTTGAACCATGATCGGCCATGTGGGAATCCTACACCTTAACCACCATGCCACCTGCTGGCCTTGAACTCTAAGCTTTATCAATGGTATCACCAGAGTATAGAAAAAGTCATGGACTCTCAAAGAACAATTAAAACAAAAGAAAATCAAATCCATGATGACAAGCAGGATGAGTGAAAAAATTCCCCCTATGAGAAGCTGAAGAATGGCAGTTTCTGCTGTTTCTCCTTAGGCTGGAGGTGTTTAGGCCACATTCTTATCACTGATTCTGGATAAAGCCCCTCTCCTACTTCCATAGGTATCCTCTCTAATATGTTTGAAATAAGTCCTCAGACAGGTGTTTATTTGATAGATACATGAGTTGTTTTTCATGAATGTGATTTTAATTATTTTTGTATCATGTATTTATTCAACACTATATGTTTTAAAAGTCTATCCATGTTACTCTGTATATCTATAACTCATCTCTTCTTTTTTTTTTTTTTTGGAGAGATTTTCTCTATAGGGCGCGTGCACTCGCCAGACAGACAGAGACATTAGAGACAGAAAGCGAGAAATCACCCCCCAGGGGGGATGGTCACGCCGCAATCCCCTCTCCCCCGTTCTCCTCTCGGGATCTTGGGCACACACGCACACGCGCCCGGCGTGAATTTTAAGCCACCAGGTCCAGGACGGAAACCGCGGTCGACTACGTGGGAGTCCAGCAACATTGCCATTATGCTAACTGCTGGTTCCCACTCATCTCTTCTTTTTAAGAATTACTTACTTGGGACCAGCAGTTAACGTAATGGCTATGTCGCTGGACTCCCCACGTAGTCAACCGCGGTTCAAATCCCAGACCGGTCGCTTAAACTCACGCTGGGTGCATATGCGTGCGTGCCCAAGATCCCGAGAGGAGAATGGAGGAGAAGTGAGTGCGGCATGGCCATCCCC
>NW_006159682.1:38693-41344 GCF_000334495.1 Tupaia belangeri chinensis | reverse complement strand
TCTCTCTCTCTCTGTCTGGCAAGCGCACGTGCCCTATAGCAAAAACTTCTCAATAAAAATTTTTTAAAAGAATTACTTACTTTATTTGTTTATTATTCTTCTTCAATCTGACCAGAGAAAGACAGAGAAAAAGAGAGAGAGAGAAAGTGAGAAAGCAATCTGCTATGGGACCTGAACCATGGTTAGCCATGTGGGAAATCCTGGTGTCTTAATCACCATGCCACCTGCTGGCTCTTTTTTGAAAATTTAATTTAAAAAAACTTTTTTTTAAATTTTAACAGAGAAAGACAGAGAGGAGAGAGAAAGTAAGAAAGCAAGCTGCCAGGTCTGAGGCTTGAACTGTGGTCAGTCGTGTGTGACTCCAGTGCCTTAACCACCAATGCCACCTGCTGGACCTGATTCATCTCTTCAGAGTATGTTGTGATAAAGATTCTTGTATTTTGGCGCCAGCAGGTGGCATAATGGTTAAGGCACTGGACTACCACATGACCAACCATGGTTTGAATTCCAGACCTGAAGGCTTGCTTTCTCACTTTCTCTCTCTGTCTCTCTGACTAAGTGAATATGCCTATAGCAAATTTTAAAATAATAATAATAAATAAAATAAATAATTCTTTAAAAAAAGATTCTTGTATTTTATTTTTCTATTCCCCTAGAGATAATGCACACTTCCTATATGCAATAAAGGCCTTATGGACCTTTTAGTGAATGTCTTAAGGACACTGCAGGAACATAAGGATTATCCTCACTCACCTCTCTTGGTAAGACCTGATTGTTCTCCCAAATGAATGCACTAGTCCATGTGCCCATTTTACGTTCTTAAGTTATTTCTACAGGACACACTGGGTCTCAGGGGCATATGGTGACAAATTAAAGATCAAACGAAAGTCTCAGAATCAAGATCCAGTCATTCAATTCACTTCTAAGGCTTTTCCCATGGGGAAAATGCCTTTCTAAAGAAGCCAACATTTGCCCACATGGATGTACGTAAGCGCAGATGCGAAGTTTGGCTGAATTACTCTGCGAAGGGTATAACTATCCTTCTCTGCCCTCATTCAGTGCTCATTTATTGAATAACAGCTACAAGAGACACTAGTTTATTTCTCCACGAAGTTAAGGTTTTACCTCCTTTCATTATCAAAGAACCTGTACCAAGCAGGTATGTGCTAGAGATAAGCTACTTCCTTCCCTTGAAGGAATTTATAATCTAATTTCCTTTTATAACCACGGTCAACATTATTACGGGTAGCAGATTTTCCAAAATTTTTCTGCAGTTCTTTTTTTCTTGCATCTGCATTCCGTGGCCTCAGATCCCCTCAAAGTGGGACTTTATCTGGTTCCTGCTCTTCGCCTCTAGAAACTACAGACACTCTTAAATTTCAGGTCCCAAATATCACAGTCACTCACAAATATACTTACAAGGCTAGTGGCCAATGCACAGTGTGGGGCAGTGAGTTAGCTGCGAGGATAGTGCTTTGTTAGCAGCTACGGCAGAACTACAAACTGGATCCGTTTTAGCTATGGATGATGTGCCCTTGGGTTTGAAATAATTACTTTCCTAGACATGTGGTTCCCAGATGAAATGCATGCTGTGATTTGATTTTTTTAATGAAAAAAAAATCTCTTAAAGAAATTCATCACCAACATGTTAAGGAATTTGATGACTGAAAATATTCTCTCCATAGAGTGCATTAGTGTGGTGTGCAGACTCGGGAAATGGATGGACACACCAGGGAGTCTACATGAAAGGGGATGGCATCAGTAATTGACAGAGGGGGCCACATTTTTACTTGACTGGCATCGAAAGGCTGTCCCCCCTTACCCCTACACCCAATTTGAATCTGTTAAATAAATAATTTCAAAGACTTACTATGATACTAGCCTTCAAATCAAATTAATTTCCTAAGGCAAGTTACGAGTCAGGGGCAGTCCAGCCAAAGATATTCTCAGCATCTCTGGTTTGACTCTGAAATAGAATCTGCACTTGATACATGTCAACTCTATTTTTTTGTTTTTGAGAGAGAGATTTTTGCTATGGGGCACACGCACTTGCCAGAGAGACAGAGAGACAGAAAGCGAGAAATCACCCCCCAGGGAAATGGCCACACCACAATCCTTCCTCCTCTGTTCTCCTCTTGGGATTTTGGGCATGCATACACAGGCACCTGGTTTGAGTTTTAAGTCACCGAATTCAGGACTCGAATCACAGTCAACTGTGTGGAAGTCAGCAGCATAACCATTATGCCATCTGCTGGTCCTGGTACATGTCAACTCTAAACAATTAGGTGGAGCCTGTTCTTTCCCCTCAGAAAATGGTTCTCTTAGTTCCTGAAGAAAGAAACTACTCAGCTGTTGCAAAAGTAGAAGACTGGGGGGGCTGGCAGGTGGTGTGGTGGTTAAAGGCGCTAGACTCCGACATAGCCGACCATGGTTCAAGTCCTGGACCTGGTGGCTTGCTTCCTCACTTTCCTTCTCTCTATTTCTCTGTCTCTCTGATTGAACTGAAAATAATAATAATAATAATAAATAAAGTTAAATAAAATAATTCTTTAAAAGAAAATGTAGGGAACCAGCAGTTAGCGTAATGGCTATGTCGCTGGACTCCCACGTAGTCGACCACGGTTCGTGTCCCGGACCTGGTGGCTTAAATC
>NW_006159682.1:37036-38543 GCF_000334495.1 Tupaia belangeri chinensis | reverse complement strand
AAAAAAAAAAAAGAAAAGAAAATGTAGAAGACTGGGCCAGCAGGTGGCGTGGTAGTTAAAGGTGCTGGACACACGGCTGACTCTGAGGGTCAAGTCTCCAGCTGTGGTGGCTTGAGAAACATGGTAGGCTTGTGTGTCCAAAATCCCAAAAGGAGAGAGATGGAGAAAGGATTGCTGCATGATCATGCTGGGGAGGGGGGGGAGTGCTTTCACTTTCTTTCTCCCTCTTTCTCTATCTCTGTCTCTCTCTGGGAGTACATACCCTCTGGCAAATTAAAAGCAAAAACAAGTAGAAGATCATTGAAGCCAGGAATTGGCAGGGGACAGGCAGGTGGCAACAGGTACTGTAAAACTGAAGGCTGAGACCACTGATACATTTAAATACTGAGCCTCTAAACTGAAGACCATGATGAAGGCTCAAGGGACCTGGGCCAAATTTAGTCTGCAAACTTGTTTTCTGTTTCTATTTTTGTTTTAAATCCAAACGTGCATGGTTTTGTTAGTTTATTTTTGTTTTTTAATTTTTTAAAGATTTACTTATTTTATTTGTTATTATTATTTGTTTAATTTGACCAGAGAGAGAGAGAAAAGGAAAGTGAAAGCAAGCCTCCAGGTCTGGAATTTGAACCACCGTCAGGCATGTGGGAGCCCAGCACCTTAACCACCACACCCCTGCTGGCCCCTTGTTTTTTCATTTTAAAGTCCTGGGAGGGACATGAACTGAATACCTTCACTTCCCATCTTATGTGCCAACTTAGGTAGGTCACAATACCCAGATAATGGCCAAATATTATTCTGGATGTTTTCTGTGCAACTTTTTTTTTTTTTTTTTTTTTTTTAGTAAGATTAATTTTTAAGGGCTAGCAGGTGGCATGGTAGTTAAGGCGCTGGACTCCCACATTGATCGTGGTTCAAGTCCTAGACCTGGTGACTTGCTTTCACACTGTCCCTTTCTCTATCCCTCTTTGGCGAGTGCATATGCCTTACAGCAAATTTTTAAACAATAATAATCATCATAATAAATACAATTAAATAACTAATTCTTTTTAAAAATGACATTTAAATCAGTGGACTTTGAATACGTTAGATTACATTTCTTTCTTTTGTTTTTTTAATGAGACTTTTACAAGTCCATGCTAGTACTCATGGCTCGAAAGTTCATAAATTAGATTACATTTCAAAAAGTGGATATGTCTCATCCAATCAAATGACAGACTAGTACAGACTGCTCTCCCCCGAAGCACGAAGAAATTCTGTCAGCCAACTGTCTTTGAACTCAAACTGCAGTTCTTCCCTGAGTCTCCAATCTGCCTGCCTGTCCCTATAAGATTGAGATCCGCCAAGCCTCTATAGTCCCAGCGGCCATTTCCTTCAAATTTCTCTCTCTCTCCCCTCCCCTCATATCCCATTGATTCTGTTTTTCTGGAAAACCGTGACTAACACACCCCCTTTGCTCATTTAGGTTTACCTACCTGGTCCCTAGAAGACATGGTATGTGTGACCGCTC
>NW_006159682.1:33262-36797 GCF_000334495.1 Tupaia belangeri chinensis | reverse complement strand
CTCTTCAAACAAACACATTATTTTGGAAAGATGGTTTTATTTTCTGATCCCAAGCCTCTGTGTCCCACTCCTCACTCTTAACCATTACCCACATAACCCGTAGGAAACCCAATGGCTGACAATGGAGTACAGCGAGGCATTGATGCAGACCTCAAAACCTTGCCTTTCTGGTACCTCGAAGACTGTTACACAGGAGAACATGAACTCCCTGTCCCTGAGAGCAATACTGCTCCAAAGAGCAGTACTGCGCTCTTTGCTTATGCCTCTCCAATATCTAAACCAATGTCTGGCACCCGCTAGGCACGCAATAGATATTTATCGTATGAATGAACGAATGAACTGCAGCCCTGCTTTGTTTCTGCAAGGTTTGCATTTGAGAGTCAACTACAAACTTCTCAGACTTTTCCCTTCATATACAGTCATCTCTTTAGGGGATGAGTTCCAGGACCTTCCACAGATACCAAAAATCCATGGATTCTCAAATCCCTCATGTAAAACGGCCTATTTGCATAAAACGAATGCACATCCTCCCTTATACCTTAACTTTAGATTACTTATAATATCCAACAGAATATAAACACTAGGTAAACATACTTATTATACTAGATTGTTTAAGAGGGAAAAAAAAAAGGAAAAAAATCTATACATGTTCAGTACAGACACAATCACCCTAGGCATACATGTCAGTAACAATGGAAGATTTTGATCCACGCTGAATCCGGGGCTATAGACAGCCAACTGTGTTTGCTGTCAGCCTGAACCAAGGTGTGTTCTACATATAAGATAAGACAGGGAGATTTGAGACTGTTCTTGCATAGAGTCAGGGTTCAACATGAGGGTCACATAAATCAATGAGGATGACACAGAGAAAAACTGCTTCTGGCCTAAATTAGTTCTAAAAGGGAAAAGAAAGCTTGAAAAGGCCAAAGAGCAGGAGAGAAGAAAGGGAAAGCTTTATGTCCTAAGAATATTTCTCTTTATCTTTTAGCTCAGCACTGATCTGTAGAAATATAAGGTAAGATACGTCAATATATAATTAACTAATATCACATTTTAACTGCTAAAAAAAAAAAAAAAAAAAGGAAGGGGGAGGGGCTGGCTTTGTGGCCTGAAAGTTCAGGCAACCCTATCCCACATGGGCAACTGCAGGGTCTAAGTCCCAGCCCTGGCGACTTGAAAAACATGCTGGGTCTGCTATACACATGCGTGAAATCTTGACAGAGTAGAGAAATGGAGAAGGGATTATGGTGTGACCACGTGCCAGTGGGGGATGCTTTCCCCCTCTGCCTCTCTTTTGCCTCTCTCTCTCTCTCTGTCTGGTGAGCATACATGCCCTCTTGCAAATATATAAATAAAGAAATAAAAAGGTTAGAAAGGAACAAGTAAAATTAACCTTGGTACTATATGTTACTTAACCCATATATCCAAAATACTGTCATTTCTACATATGACACCAGTCACGTTTCAAATGCCCAATAGCTCCATGCGGCTTGCATTCACCATACTGGACAGCCTAATCCCAGAACCCCTTTCTTAGAGCCCTCAGGACCTCCCAGCCCTGCTCTGTGATCACACTTTCCAACCACAAAACTTCCCTCCTTGGTCCTAGGTCCTCCTGCCACAAACACTCAGTGCTCCTAACCAGATAAAATCTCAGCTGCTTTTCCCATCTTGTTTTCTCCCTAGCTCCAAACCAATATCTGACCTTCAATAATATGCTTTATTTCAACCTCTCTTCTTGGAGCTGGTGAGCTTTCTTTCCACCTTGCCCTGACATGTGGGTGACTTTGGGGAACAGAAGCAGGAAGGAGGTTCAGAGTACCCCATGACAGGGAACTCATGAATGTCAGACCACCTATACGGTTGCGTTGGTGAGCTGTGTCTTCACTCTGGAACAAACTCTCACCCTCAGGCTTTCCCCCTTCAAGCTGGCTTCCTGTAGGCAAAGGTCAGGCTGCCTATGTGATGTAGAGCCTCCCACACAGCAGGGCTCAGCATTGGCTAAGAAACCCAATGAATTGACTTCAGGCTAAAAGGAGGACTCAACTGGTGGGCTGAGCCCCAGGTAGGGAATACCAACTGGGAATTGGCCCAGGGAGAAAGCCATGCAGCTCCCTGGGGGAAAGTCATTTGTTCTGTGCCAGGGGAGGAAGTTTCTGCAATTGGAGGCAGCAGGTCATGGTTTAGAGGATGCATCTTGCTGAGTATGGCGATGCTGGTGGTGGCAGCACGGATCTCACCAGGCCAGTTTCACAACGTGGTTCTGAGTATTTTTACTGGAAGCTCTGTATAGAGCCTGTTCTTCCAGCCCTTCCAATGCTTATATGAGCAACATAATAAATCCCTTTCTGCCTAAACTAGTTAGTATGGATTTTATTGTTGAAACTAAAAACCTGACCCAATTTTAGTTGATTATAGTATCAGCCTTAGGGTTTTCCTTTGTAATAATAAGTTTGTTTGTACCTTCATTATCTGATTTATCAGCTTTAAATAAATTCCTTTGAGCCCTAACTATGAAAATTAGGAAATCGGCACACTGGTCCTCCTCAATTTGTATTCCCCCAAATTCCCAGATGGCTATCCTAGATAATTCTTGTAAATAGTCATAATCCTAGGGCCAGCCCCAGAGCCCAGTATTTAAGGGAATCGGATTCCACATGATCCTGTTTGAATTCCAGCCCTGGAAGCTTGAAAAACATGCCAGGTGCATGTGTGTGCATGCCTAAAATCCTGACAGGACGGAGGGTTGGAGGAGAACAGATTGCAGTGTGACAACGCTCCATCGAGGGTACTTTCTGTCTCTCTGTTTCTCTCTGGTGAGTGCACACGTCCTTTGGCAATTTAAAAACATAAAATCCTAAACACTGAATCTAGACTTCTTGGTACTCAGTAGCCCAACAATCTGCTCACACCCCCACCCTACCCCACCCCACTCCACCAAGATTGTTTTATGCTTGCCCTGTAAGAAGAAAGCAATGAGGGAGGAGGGAAGAGCCTTCTGTTAGGTTCAAACCCACTCTGTGTCAGGCTCATCTCCTGGTATGCTTCTCCATTCCCCTCTGCCTCCCGTTTGCCTCTCTCTCTCTCTCTGGTGAGCATACATGACCCCTGGCAAATACATAAGCAAAGAAATAAAAAGGTTAGAAAGGAACAAGTAAAATTAACCTTGGTACTATATATTATATAGTACCCATGGGATGATGAGAAGATGGAAGACTATTTACATTTTCTTTTCTTGCTGACCCTGGCTTGTAGGTTTCTCCAATAAAATCTGATCCTGACTCCATACTGCATGATGCTGAAGAATGCATTCTGAGCCCTATTTAGCCATGGGTGGTGACCCCAAAGAGATTCACTTTGCATTAGTGAACATCATTTCTGAAAATGTAAAAATCCACAGGTCATCAGAGAAAAAAATCCATAATTGCACCTTCATAAGTATATATATATATATAATTTTTTTTTTTGGAGAGGTTTTTCGCTATAGGGTGTGTGCGCTCGCCAGACAGACAGAGAGACATAGAGACAGAAAACA
>NW_006159682.1:28117-31652 GCF_000334495.1 Tupaia belangeri chinensis | reverse complement strand
CTTCAAACAAACACATTATTTTGGAAAGATGGTTTTATTTTCTGATCCCAAGCCTCTGTGTCCCACTCCTCACTCTTAACCATTACCCACATAACCCGTAGGAAACCCAATGGCTGACAATGGAGTACAGCGAGGCATTGATGCAGACCTCAAAACCTTGCCTTTCTGGTACCTCGAAGACTGTTACACAGGAGAACATGAACTCCCTGTCCCTGAGAGCAATACTGCTCCAAAGAGCAGTACTGCGCTCTTTGCTTATGCCTCTCCAATATCTAAACCAATGTCTGGCACCCGCTAGGCACGCAATAGATATTTATCGTATGAATGAACGAATGAACTGCAGCCCTGCTTTGTTTCTGCAAGGTTTGCATTTGAGAGTCAACTACAAACTTCTCAGACTTTTCCCTTCATATACAGTCATCTCTTTAGGGGATGAGTTCCAGGACCTTCCACAGATACCAAAAATCCATGGATTCTCAAATCCCTCATGTAAAACGGCCTATTTGCATAAAACGAATGCACATCCTCCCTTATACCTTAACTTTAGATTACTTATAATATCCAACAGAATATAAACACTAGGTAAACATACTTATTATACTAGATTGTTTAAGAGGGAAAAAAAAAAGGAAAAAAATCTATACATGTTCAGTACAGACACAATCACCCTAGGCATACATGTCAGTAACAATGGAAGATTTTGATCCACGCTGAATCCGGGGCTATAGACAGCCAACTGTGTTTGCTGTCAGCCTGAACCAAGGTGTGTTCTACATATAAGATAAGACAGGGAGATTTGAGACTGTTCTTGCATAGAGTCAGGGTTCAACATGAGGGTCACATAAATCAATGAGGATGACACAGAGAAAAACTGCTTCTGGCCTAAATTAGTTCTAAAAGGGAAAAGAAAGCTTGAAAAGGCCAAAGAGCAGGAGAGAAGAAAGGGAAAGCTTTATGTCCTAAGAATATTTCTCTTTATCTTTTAGCTCAGCACTGATCTGTAGAAATATAAGGTAAGATACGTCAATATATAATTAACTAATATCACATTTTAACTGCTAAAAAAAAAAAAAAAAACAAGGAAGGGGGAGGGGCTGGCTTTGTGGCCTGAAAGTTCAGGCAACCCTATCCCACATGGGCAACTGCAGGGTCTAAGTCCCAGCCCTGGCGACTTGAAAAACATGCTGGGTCTGCTATACACATGCGTGAAATCTTGACAGAGTAGAGAAATGGAGAAGGGATTATGGTGTGACCACGTGCCAGTGGGGGATGCTTTCCCCCTCTGCCTCTCTTTTGCCTCTCTCTCTCTCTCTGTCTGGTGAGCATACATGCCCTCTTGCAAATATATAAATAAAGAAATAAAAAGGTTAGAAAGGAACAAGTAAAATTAACCTTGGTACTATATGTTACTTAACCCATATATCCAAAATACTGTCATTTCTACATATGACACCAGTCACGTTTCAAATGCCCAATAGCTCCATGCGGCTTGCATTCACCATACTGGACAGCCTAATCCCAGAACCCCTTTCTTAGAGCCCTCAGGACCTCCCAGCCCTGCTCTGTGATCACACTTTCCAACCACAAAACTTCCCTCCTTGGTCCTAGGTCCTCCTGCCACAAACACTCAGTGCTCCTAACCAGATAAAATCTCAGCTGCTTTTCCCATCTTGTTTTCTCCCTAGCTCCAAACCAATATCTGACCTTCAATAATATGCTTTATTTCAACCTCTCTTCTTGGAGCTGGTGAGCTTTCTTTCCACCTTGCCCTGACATGTGGGTGACTTTGGGGAACAGAAGCAGGAAGGAGGTTCAGAGTACCCCATGACAGGGAACTCATGAATGTCAGACCACCTATACGGTTGCGTTGGTGAGCTGTGTCTTCACTCTGGAACAAACTCTCACCCTCAGGCTTTCCCCCTTCAAGCTGGCTTCCTGTAGGCAAAGGTCAGGCTGCCTATGTGATGTAGAGCCTCCCACACAGCAGGGCTCAGCATTGGCTAAGAAACCCAATGAATTGACTTCAGGCTAAAAGGAGGACTCAACTGGTGGGCTGAGCCCCAGGTAGGGAATACCAACTGGGAATTGGCCCAGGGAGAAAGCCATGCAGCTCCCTGGGGGAAAGTCATTTGTTCTGTGCCAGGGGAGGAAGTTTCTGCAATTGGAGGCAGCAGGTCATGGTTTAGAGGATGCATCTTGCTGAGTATGGCGATGCTGGTGGTGGCAGCACGGATCTCACCAGGCCAGTTTCACAACGTGGTTCTGAGTATTTTTACTGGAAGCTCTGTATAGAGCCTGTTCTTCCAGCCCTTCCAATGCTTATATGAGCAACATAATAAATCCCTTTCTGCCTAAACTAGTTAGTATGGATTTTATTGTTGAAACTAAAAACCTGACCCAATTTTAGTTGATTATAGTATCAGCCTTAGGGTTTTCCTTTGTAATAATAAGTTTGTTTGTACCTTCATTATCTGATTTATCAGCTTTAAATAAATTCCTTTGAGCCCTAACTATGAAAATTAGGAAATCGGCACACTGGTCCTCCTCAATTTGTATTCCCCCAAATTCCCAGATGGCTATCCTAGATAATTCTTGTAAATAGTCATAATCCTAGGGCCAGCCCCAGAGCCCAGTATTTAAGGGAATCGGATTCCACATGATCCTGTTTGAATTCCAGCCCTGGAAGCTTGAAAAACATGCCAGGTGCATGTGTGTGCATGCCTAAAATCCTGACAGGACGGAGGGTTGGAGGAGAACAGATTGCAGTGTGACAACGCTCCATCGAGGGTACTTTCTGTCTCTCTGTTTCTCTCTGGTGAGTGCACACGTCCTTTGGCAATTTAAAAACATAAAATCCTAAACACTGAATCTAGACTTCTTGGTACTCAGTAGCCCAACAATCTGCTCACACCCCCACCCTACCCCACCCCACTCCACCAAGATTGTTTTATGCTTGCCCTGTAAGAAGAAAGCAATGAGGGAGGAGGGAAGAGCCTTCTGTTAGGTTCAAACCCACTCTGTGTCAGGCTCATCTCCTGGTATGCTTCTCCATTCCCCTCTGCCTCCCGTTTGCCTCTCTCTCTCTCTCTGGTGAGCATACATGACCCCTGGCAAATACATAAGCAAAGAAATAAAAAGGTTAGAAAGGAACAAGTAAAATTAACCTTGGTACTATATATTATATAGTACCCATGGGATGATGAGAAGATGGAAGACTATTTACATTTTCTTTTCTTGCTGACCCTGGCTTGTAGGTTTCTCCAATAAAATCTGATCCTGACTCCATACTGCATGATGCTGAAGAATGCATTCTGAGCCCTATTTAGCCATGGGTGGTGACCCCAAAGAGATTCACTTTGCATTAGTGAACATCATTTCTGAAAATGTAAAAATCCACAGGTCATCAGAGAAAAAAATCCATAATTGCACCTTCATAAGTATATATATATATATAATTTTTTTTTTTGGAGAGGTTTTTCGCTATAGGGTGTGTGCGCTCGCCAGACAGACAGAGAGACATAGAGACAGAAAACAA
>NW_006159682.1:23230-27798 GCF_000334495.1 Tupaia belangeri chinensis | reverse complement strand
TAGTCGACTACATGGGAGTCCAGCGACATAGCCATTACGCTAACTGCTGGTTCCCATAAGTATATTTTTTTAAAATCAACAGAGCAATATCTAGTACAAGCAAAGTTAAAAGACAGATGACAAACAGGGAAAAATATTTGCCATTTATATTACAAAGGGCTGATTTCCTAATATGAAGAGTTCCTGCAAATCAATATGGTAAGACCAACAACACTCAACAGAAAAATGGGCCCACACTATGGATAGACAATTGAAAGAAAGGAAACACAAAAGAAACACTAAGATAAATGACTATCATATTTAAAAAAATATTATTTGGGAACCAGCAGTTAGCGTAATGGCTATGTCGCTGGATTCCCACGTAGTCAACCATGGTTCACGTCCCAGACCTGGTGGCTTAGAACTCACGCCAGGCACGTGTGCATGCGTGCCCAAGATCCCGAGAGGAGAATGGAGGAGAAGGGATTGCGGTGTGACCATCCCCCCGGGGGGTGGTTTCTCGCTTTCTGGCTCGATGTCTTTCTCTGTCTGTCTGGAGAGCACGCGCACCCTATAGTGAAAACCTCTCCAAAAATATATATATATTTATTATTTAAAAATACACCAAGACCCCATTTTTCACCTCTTAGAATGTACAAACAAAATGTTTAATAAGCCATAGCAAGGGTCTGAGGAAATATGCATGCTTACTAATGGGAGTATAAATTGGTACAACTTCTAGATTGGCATTTTGGTAATATCTATTTAAATTATAAATGCACACATTCTTTTATCTAGCATCACAAGTACCAACACACACACATATGTATGTATGTAAACTGAATTATGTGCAATTGCAGCATAGTTTCTGACGGCGAAGTATTTTAAACCACCTGAAAACAATAAGAAGAATAGGAAACATTATCTGGACAAAATGACTAAGCAGCTTTTACACTGAAACTTACTAAATATGAAGGAAGGCTGTCTTCTATGGCAGTAATCCAGTTAGGGTAAAAAGGAGATTAAGACAAATAGCAGAAGATTACATATCACAGGCAGAGACGGCAGGCCTCAAAATGCTCAAACACAAGTGGGCGCTCCGAGGTACAAATACCTGCTTGGAACAAGCCTTGTGCAGGCCAGCTGCTGAAGCTCCCTTGGACCTCACCTGGGACCCCAGAGGGCAGGGCAGCTGGGTAAGGAAAGAATCTTGCAAACCCACAATCTTGATACAGTGACACAGGGCGGAGGCACAGCTGTCAGTAATAAGCAGCCTTGCAGTTGCTAACCTTTCCTCTCTGAAGAGAAGGAAAGGCTAGGCCAGCTTGCACAAGCACACATACAAACCCCTGCTGGAATAAGGGGGGCTGAGAGGTGCACACTGCTGCCTTCCCCCAAGTATTTCAGCAAATAAGTTGTCAGCCCAGCCAGACCTCCAGAAGTCCCTTTTCATATTGTATTATATGTGAATGGCACCCCCTGAAGAGAACGTAATTTGGATGTTGTCCACCAAAAATTTATAGTGTGTTAACTCTGCAGGAAAAGGTACCCTGGTTGAAAGGTACTGCACAGAATAGAAACAGCACAGATCTTTACAAAACATAACAAGAAAAAAAGGAGGAAATCAATTGAGATGATGACAAGCAGTTAAAGAACACACAGAAATACCTTGATACAAAGCTGGTGAAAACCATGACCAAATAAATCTCAACAAACTCTAGGAACTAAAGAAAAAATCACCTCAATGGGACCAGCAAATGGTGTAATCATTATGTTGCTGAACTCCCAAGTAATCCACCTCGGTTCAAGTCCTGGACCTAGTGGCTTAAAACTCACACAGAGCACATGTGCGTGCATGCCCAAGATCCTGAGAAAAGAATGGAGGAGAAGGGATTGTGGCATGGCCATCTCCACTAGGGGGTGATTTCTTGCTTTCTGTCTATTTGTCTCTCTGGCGAGCACATGAGTCCTATAGAGAGATATCTTTAAATAACAAGCACTTGGGACCAGCAGTTGGCATAATGGTTATGTCACTGGACTCCCATGTAGTCCACTGCGGTTCGAGTCCCAGACTTGGTGACTTAAACTCATGCCAGGTGGGTGTGCGTGCGTGCCCAAGATCGTGTGTGTGCGTGCGTGGGGAAGATCTGGGGGGGGGGGGTGATTTCTCGCTTTCTGTCTCTCTGTCTCTCTCTTTCTGGTGAGTGCACACACCCTATAGCAAAAGCCTTTCCAAAAACAAACAAACAAACAAGTACTCAAAGCAGGGATAAAAGGATTCAAGAGAAGAAGGAACAACACAACCGCAGATGAGACATCAGTTGGCATTAATAGCAGAATTACATACAGCAAAGTCTTGAATGTATAGCCTGATGGACTTTCTTAAAGCAACCACACCCATGTAACCACCACTCTGCTATACAAATATTGCCCACACCTAAAGAGGCTCCTTCATGCCTCCCCACCCCCAGTTAAAGGTAATTGCTGTTTCAATCTCTATTATCCACCATAAATTACTTTAGCCTACTGCTCAGCCTTACACAAATGAGAACATACAGTAGGTACTCTTACCTGTCTGGGTTCTTTCACTTTATATTATGTCTGTATTCACAGGATTGTATAGAGCAGTAGTTCATTGTTTTTCGGTATTACGTAGTATCTTATTACATAAACATACCACTATTTATTTATCTACAAATATTTAAGTTGTTTCTAGTTTTATCCTTTTTATTTATTTATTTATTTTAATTTGCTATAGGGCATATGCACTTGCTGAAGAAACACAGAGAGGGAACAAAAGTGAGAAATGTTCCCCCAAGGGGGATGGCCATGACAAAGCCCCTTCTCCTCCAGGCTCTGGTTGGGACTTGGGCCCATGTGGCATACACGCTGGCATGGTTCTCAAGCAGCCAGGTCGAGGACTCAGCCTGAACTGCTGGCCATGTGGAACCCAGCTGACTTCACCACACCACTGGCTGACCCGAGGTTCATTTTTCTCCTATTCATGTCTTAGTCTACTATTGTGTTGCTTACAGAACTACCCACCTGAGTTAACTTAAGAGAATGGAGGTGGCAGGGGCAGGCAGCAGGTGATGTGGTGGTTAAGGCACTAAACTCCCACATTACCGACTGCAGTTTGAGTCCCACACCCGCCAGACTGCTCTCTCACTTTCTCCCTCTCTCTCTCTGTCCCTCCCTGGGGAGCATATATGTCCTATAGCAAATTTAAAAAAAATAGTAACAACAAATAAAACTAAATAAGTAATTCTTTTAAGAAGAAAAGAATAGAAGTTTATGAGCATCACTATTCTGGCCATGTGGAAGGTCCAACGGCATTACAAAATGGCAGAGGGCAGGATCTTGAGCAGAGCAGTTGTCCATAACTTTGTGCCTGTTGTGGTCTCCTTTCCCATCTTATTAACACACCAGGACTCAATCATAAGGGCCCCACTCTAAAGATATTGTCAAACTCAAAGACCCCACCTGGGAACTCTATGAATGGGTTAAGTTTTCACTTCACACACCTACAACCAAGACTCCACAAATGAATTACTGGGATCATCCAAATTTTAGCAATACAGATAGCCAGATAATCTAGCATTATTATTGAAAATAACATCTTTTGAGGCCAGCAGGTGGCACAGTAGTTAAGGCACTGAACTCCCACATGGGTTGACTATTGTTCACATCCCAGACCTGGCAGCTCGATTTTTCACTGTCCCTCTCTATCTGTCTCTCTCTGTACCTTATAGAAAATTCTTAAAATAAATAAGTAATAAATAATAACTAAATACATTTTTAAAAAGAAAATGTCTTTTCCCACTAGGTTGCATTAGAACTTTTATTATAAATCCGAGGTCCGGACATACGTGGTTCTCTCTCTTTAGCCCAGAGAACGAGAAGCCACTCAGCACTAAATGATTAAGCGCTTTCTTGTCTGACTTCTCCTCTGTCTCCTACCACGCCCACTTCTGTCCTGGCTACAGACAGGGTTCCTAATAGTGCCTAGCTGGGAGCAGGTAGGGGAGAGGAGCAGTGGAAAAAAAGAAGTAGCTTAGCACCCCCCTCCCACCTTTCCAGAATCAGACTCTCACCTGCAACAGGCTCCAGAAGAAAATATGAAAATTTTATTACTAGGTTAAGGCTGTGTCTGTGACTTAAAGTCACTGTAAGGATTTTTACAACCTAGGAGTGGCCAAAATTATGAAGGAAATGTTTGAGTTTCCATGCAGAGGGGAAGACAAGGGCTTCCTCCATGGAACAACTTTAGAAGGAGAATAGGATACAAAAATAAAGTTGCTTCTGTGATCACAAAACACAAGTCCTGCTTTTTCTTTTTTTCTTGAGAGATTTTTGCCATAGGGAGCATGTGTTCACCAGAGAGACAGAGAGACAGAAATGGAGAAATCACCCCACAGGGGGGATGACCACACTGCAATCCCTTCTCCTCCATTCTCCTCTAAGGATTCTGGGCATGCGCGTACACATGCCCGGTGTGAGTTTAAAGTTGCTGGGTCCAGGACTCGAACTGTGGTCGGTCATGTGGGAGTCCAGCAGCACAACCATTAACATCATCTGCTGGTTCCATT
>NW_006159682.1:873-23199 GCF_000334495.1 Tupaia belangeri chinensis | reverse complement strand
TTTTTCAATGAGCCTCCACAAAAGCATTAAGCAAGAGTAAATTCAAAGACTTGAATTCAGTATATAAATTTCTCCATTTTTTTTCATTCAAATTATTGCTTATCACTAATGATTAGGAAGGTCTGTCAATATATTAAGTGTAGAGATTGCTCAAGGTACGTATAGACATCAAGATAAAGAATAAGGGAACCAGCAGTTAGCGTAATGGCTATGTCGCTGGGTTCCCACGTAGTCGACCGCGGTTCGTGTCCCGGACCCGGTGGCTTAAAACTCACGCCGGGCGCGTGTGCGTGCGTGCCCAAGATCCCGAGAGGAGAATGGAGGAGAAGGGATTGCGGCGTGGCCATCCCCCCTGGGGGGTGATTTCTCGCTTTCTGTCTCTATGTCTCTCTCTCTGTCTGTCTGGCGAGCGCACATGCCCTACAGTGAAAATCTCTAAAAAAAAAAAAAAAAGATAAAGAATAAAAGAGTAGAAATATGTGTGTTTCAATTATCCATGCTTAAAGACAGTCAATAACAAGAGTATATAAAATGTTTAATATTGAGAATACACAAATTAAAATCAAAGCCAGTGACGAGTTCAAGCTAATAATGGATGACTTAATTATACCCTTATATCCATTATTTCACATAGAAGAAGGTGTATTGAGTCACTCTTCTGTGTTTCACCCCCACCCCTGTTCCTGGAGTCTCTCTGTATAACTTTATTTATTCAAGTAAACTAAGTGAAGTTTTTTATGCCTGGGACTAGCAGGTGGCATGGGGGTTAAGGCACTGGACACTCCCACATGGTTGACCACAGTTCAAGTCTGGACCTGGTGGTCTCTGGTCAAATTAAAATAAGTTAATGAATAAATAAAATTAAATAATTCCTTAAAAAAAGTTTTCTATGTCCATTTTTTGTTCACAAGCTGTCTTCTACTGTATTGGGGGCCAAATAACTTGGCCCAAATAAATATTTCTCCATGAATTCTGAGTGGGGACATCCAAATCTTATTTTTCACATACAAATTTCTATTTTTTGAAGTCCTTTATATCTTGAGATGTACATATTTTTGTTGAACATCATGTATGCAGTTTGGAGATAGGTCATCAAAACTCTGAATTTATTTTAACTATAGTGTAATGCAATACTCTTGAAAAGATGTGACAAGAAGAATGTAGGGGTGATTTTGCATCTTTTCATGTACCTGCAGTGAAGTGGAGGATATTCAGATGTTTTAATCAGAGAGACTAATGTTGGCTATGTTATATATAATAAAGCATTAGCATTTAATACCAAAACATATTTAAAAACTATGGAGCTGGCAGGTGGCATGGCAGGTGAGCTGCTAGACTCCCACATGGCCAACTGCAGATTAAGTCCCAGACCTGGCAGCCCAAAAACCACAACAAGTAAATAGATAGCTAAATTAATCATTTTAATATTCAAAACTATACAGTCAATTGCACAGAACCACACACTTTCTTTCTGTTTCAAAACAATATACACCCACTTCTGCAAAGGATGGCCATCTTTTAAGACAAAGCCTCATTTTATTATTTTTTATTTATTTTTGGAGAGATTTTTGCTATAAGGCACATGCGCTCACCAGAAAGACAGAGAGAGACGGAGAGACAGAAAGCGAGAAATCACCCCCCAGGGGAGATGGCCACACCGCAATCCCTTCTCCTCCATTCTCCTCTCGAGATCTTGGGCACGCATGCACACACGCCTAGCATTGAGTTTGAGCCACTGGGAATGGGACCCAAACCACAGTTGACTACATGGAAGTCCAGCAACACAGCCATTACGCCAACTGCTGGTCTCCCAAAACCTCATTTTAGAAGTTTAGTGGAAATAGAACCTTTTTTTTTTTTTTTTTTTTGAGAGGTTTTCACTACAGGGTGCGTGCGCTCGCCAGACAGACAGAGAGAGACATAGAGACAGAAAGCGAGAAATCACCCCCCAGGGGGGATGGTCACACCGCAATCCCTTCTCCTCCATTCTCCTCTTGGGATCTTGGGCACGCACATGCGCCTGGCATGAGTTCTAAGCCACCGGGTCCGGGACACGAACCACAGTCAACTACGGGGGAATCCAGCGACATAGCCATTACCCTAACTGCTGGTTCCCGGAAATAGAACTTTTTAAAAAAGTTTTAATTTGCCACAAGCCTTGGAGGAAGAGGGAAAGCGAGAAAGTACTTGCAAGGGGAGATGGTGACAATACAATCCCTTCTCCTCTATGCTCCTTTCAGGATTTGGGGCACGTGCACCTGTGCACATGCGCGTGCATGCACGCGCGCACACACACACACACACACACACACACACACGCCTGCCATGTTTTTTAAGCTGCCAGGTCTGGGGCCTGAACCACAGTCAGCCATGTGGGATCCAGCCACCTTACCCACCTTGCCACTTGCTGACCCTAGACCTTTTTATGTACATTATTTCCTGAAGGGCTAAGAAAGGTTTATGTAGGGCTGGCTTTGCAGTGCAGTGGTTAAGTGCTGTGCTTTGGGAGCCAGATCACACATGGCCAAATGTGGTTCAAGTCCCAGCCCTGGTTGTCTGAAAACATACTGGGTACATGTGTATCCATGCCTAAAATCCTGATGGGAAGGAGAAATGGAGGAAAAAGGATTGTAGAATGACCATGTACCATTGGGGGTTCTCTCTCTGGCTCTCTCTCTGGAAAGCACATGCACTCTCTGGCAATTAAAAAAACAATTTGAGAGAGAGGGGTTTTGCTATAGGGTGCATGAACTCACTAGAGAGACCGAGAGACAGAAAACAAGAAATCACCACCCAGAAGGAATGGCCATATCGCAATCCCTTCTCCTTGATTCTCCTCTCGGGATTTTGGGCACAAGCACACATGCGCCCAGCATGAGTTTTAAGCCACCAGGTCTGGGACTTGAACCATGGTCGACTATGTGGGAGTCCAGTGATGTAACCATTATGCCATCTGGTGATCCTAAACATTTTTTTAAAAGAAGAAAGGTTTATATACTTGTGGAGTGGGTACCGTTCTTATTTGATGTTTCTACGAACATGAAGTTTCCCAAATTTTGCAATTCATATTACAGACAAGAGCAAATTTCCTAATCTATCAAGAGTTTCTACAAATAAAGAAGACTAACTCACAATGGAAAAATGCACACTCCTCTCAAAAACAAAAAAGTATGGATAGTTTCCAGAAAAGGAAATATGAATGGATCTTACCCAAATGAAAAGATGCTCAGCTTCATTTTAAGAGGAATGAAGTTTTTTGAAATGATAACACAATACCACCTTTACCTACAAAATGATAAGATCCAAAAGTCTGATGACCCATTTGATTGGCAAGACCATAGAAAGTGGGTTCTCACACCTGCTGGTGAGAATGTGAGCTGGTGCAGCTTCATAAGAGGGCAATTTGGCAATGTCTGTCAGATGTACAACTGAATACGTGCCTTTGCCAAAACTTAAAGAACTATACACTAAAGGGACCAACTGGTGGCATAATGGTTACATTACTGGACTCACACATGGCCGAACGCAGTTCAAGTCCCACACCAGATGGCTTCAAACTCACGCCAGGCACGTATGCATGCATACCCAAAATCCTGAGAAGAGAATGGAGGAGAACAGACTGCAGCATAGACATCCCTCGGGGGGGGGGGGGTGATTTCTTACTTTCTGTCTCTCTGTGTCTCTCTGTTTCTCTGGTGAGTGCCCTTGCCCTATAGCAAAAATCTCTCTTAAAAAAAAAAAAAACTATACACTAAAAAGAATAAACTTTAACTTTATATAAATTATACCTTCATTTTTAAAAGTGAAAAAAGTTAGGGAACAGCAGTTAGCTTTAATGGCTTTGTCACTGGACTCCCACGCAGTCGATCGCAGTTCGAGTCCTGGACTCGGTGGCTTAAACTCACGCCGGGCACGTGTGCATGCGTGCCCAAGATCCCGAGAGGAAAATGGAGGAGAAGGGATTGCGGCGTGACCATCCCCCCTGGCAGGTGATTTCTCGCTTTCTGTCTGTCTTTCTCTGTCTGTCTGGCGAGCGCACACGCCCTATAGCAAAAACCTCTCAAAAAAAAAAAAAGTGAAAAAAGTGAGTATTAGTCTGCTCGAAAGAAACTTCATATTGACTCAATGAGAATGAGGTTGATCTATACTAGTAAGTATGCAATAATTTCTTAAGAGTTAAATCTGAGAGTGCAGAATGGTGTGTGTAGTATGTTCCTTACAAGCGAAGACAAATGATGGCATACACTTACTCACACACAGATGTGTGTAGACACATACAAACTCACGCCGGGCACGTGTGCATGCGTGCCCAAGATCCCGGGAGGACTTACTTTTCACTGTATTATATATACTTTCATTCTGTTTAGATTTTTTTTCTACTTTTTCAAGTATAATAAAAACCTTAAAAAGTATGTGTGTGGGGAGGGACCAGCAGGTGGCATGGTGTTTAAGGAAGTGAAAAAAGTGAGTATTAGTCTGCTCGAAAGAAACTTCATATTGACTCAATGAGAATGAGGTTGATCTATACTAGTAAGTATGCAATAATTTCTTAAGAGTTAAATCTGAGAGTGCAGAATGGTGTGTGTAGTATGTTCCTTACAAGCGAAGACAAATGATGGCATACACTTACTCACACACAGATGTGTGTAGACACATACTGTCTCTAAGAGTATATACACCAACAGTTACCTTTGGGGAGGAAGCCTGGAAGCTGAGAGGCGGGAGGACTTACTTTTCACTGTATTATATATACTTTCATTCTGTTTAGATTTTTTTTCTACTTTTTCAAGTATAATAAAAACCTTAAAAAGTATGTGTGTGGGGAGGGACCAGCAGGTGGCATGGTGTTTAAGGATGCTGGACTCCCACATGGCCGACTGTAGTTCGAGTCCCGGACCTGGCAGCTTGCTTTCTCTTTCTCTCTCTCTCTTCCTGTCCCTCTCTGGTCAAATTAAAAAATAATGAAAATAAATAAAGTTAAATTAAATAATTATTAAAAAAAAAGTATGTGTGGGTGGCCTTACAAATACATATATGCTTGATTCCCAAACTTCACATCTAAAAATGCATTCAGAGGCTTGCCTGTGGCCTAGAGGTTAACAGAGCCAGATCCCACATGGCCAACTATATGGTTCAAATTCTGGCCCTGGAGGCTGGAAAAACATTCCAGGTGCATGTGCGTGCATGCCCCAAATCCTGACAGGATAGAGAAATGGAGGACAATAGACTGCCGCACACCACTGGAGGGGGTTCTTCCTCTCCCTTTGTCTTTGTCTCTTCGCTTCTCTCAGGTGAGTGCACACGCCCACTGGCAATGTTTTTGTTTTTGTTTTTTTTCCTTTTTTTTGGAGAGGTTTTTGCTACAGGGTGCATGCGCTCGCCAGAGAGAGAGAGACAGAGATACAGAAAGCGAGAAATCGACGCCCGGGGGGAATGGCTAACACGCAAGACCCTCCTCTTCTACACCGCAATCCCTTCTCCTCCATTCTCCTCTCAGGTTCTTGGACACGCACAGACACGTGCCCGGCGTGAGTTTAAGCCGCCGAGTCCAGGACTCAAAGCACAGTCGACTACATGGGAGTCCAGCAACATAGCCATTACGCTAACTGCTGGTCCCAGCAATGTTTTTTTAATAAGTATTCTAAAGATACACTCACCCAAGTGCAGATTGATGTATCTACAAGGTTATAATGTCTTTTGTAAAAGAGGAAGACTAGAAGCAAACTAAAATGTCCACCAGTAAGACATTAGGGAAATTATGCTATTATGAAATTGTGTAATACTCAGAGACTGCCAAAAGGAATGAGGAAGCTCTTTATGTATCAAAAGGGAAACAAAGAGATTGTCAGTGAAAACAGCAAGGTGCAGAGTAGTACAGACGTGTGCTTGCCAGAGAGAGAGAGAGGCAGAGACGCAGACCAAGTCAGAGAGAAAGCACCCCCATGGGAGCGTGGTCACATGGCAATCCCTCTTCCTCCATTTCTCCATGCTGTTGGATTTGGGGCATGCATACACATGAGCCTGGCATGTGTTTACTCCGGAGGGCAGGATTCTAACTGTGGTCAGCCATGTGGTTCTGGCTCCCTTAACCACTAGACCACAGGGCCAGTTTGAGTTTTGTTCATTTTTAATAGATCATTTGTTCACATGGCTCTAATTCAAAGGGTCTAAATAAGTATTTGTGAAAACCGTCTTTTCACTCCTGTTCTCCAGATGCCCAGTTCTCTTCCCCAGAGTGAGAATGCATATATAAGTAAACGCATGTATATAAAATAACATTAAAAAAATTCTGTGTCTTTCATATAATATTACCAACATAGGTGCATGATACAGGACAGAAGTGTTCACTTATTAAGATAATCATTATGATCATGATAATGATGAGTCTTTTATCACTATAAAGAAGCAGAGTTTGCCTAAGGGCTTTCATGGTGTACCAAAATAAACAGGGCCTATTTCTCAGGGACCCTCCAGGGGGATAAGCTATGTGCTGACCACCTTACAATGACCTCACCACAGCCCATCATGACAAGGATGTGGACACCCAGGGTGGAAAGCGGCAAAGGACACCAAGGGGAGGGCTGGAGGAACTGACTGACGGAGGAAGCTTCTCCATCTCCAGGCATGAATGGCAGTGGCCAAGCGCAGGGTGCTGTGGTCACATAGCCAGGTCAGCCTGTCTTGCCTGTTTCCCAGAAAGGTGTTTTTTGAGGAAAAGAAATAGCCTGGGAGGGCCAGCCCCACAGTGCAGTGGCTAAGAGCTGTTCCTAGCGAGCCGACTACAATCTGAATCCCAGCCCTGGTAGCTTGAAAAGCACAACGGTGCTGGCTCATGTCCCTGTGTGCTCCAATTCCTTACTGGATGGAGAAATGGAGAAAAAATGATTGTGTCATAACCATGGCCCATTGTTGGGGGGAGTGCTTTCTCTCTCTCTGGTGAGAGCACACACCCTCTGGCAAGAAAATCAAGCATCCTATTGGTTTTTAAGAAAGTCATGACACATTTTTGCATAGGAAAATACACACACAAAAAATATATGACTTTTTTGACAATCCAATACTTTAAGACTGCCACTTTCATAACTATAGACTTTTGCATACTGATCATTTAGCACTGATCATTTCTTTTTTTTTGGAGGGGGGGAGATTTTTGATATAGGGTTTGTGCGCTTGCCAGAGAGACAGAGACAGAAAATGAGTAATCACCCCCCAGGAGCATGGCCACACAGAAATCCTTTCTTCTCCATTCTCTTCCTGGGATCTTGGGCACTCATGTACACACACTGGGCCTGAGTTTTAAGCCCTGGATCCAGGACTTGGACCACAGTGGGCCATGTGGGCGTCCAGCAATGTAACTGCTGCACTATCTGCTGGTCCTTCAACATTCTAAATATTCTCAAGATCATTTTTTTCCATGATAATGAAAACTAGGTTAGACCCAAAAAGGAAAAAAATGTGCATGTTGAGTCTAAAGAAACTGTTCCCAGAGGATATTTCCATAATAATTTCTAGAGTGTATTAAGTACCAATATATAATATCAAGAATATGAACTGAGGGTCAACTACATAGTGCAGTGGTGAGGCACTGTGCAGAGAAGCTGGATCCCATCTGACCTACCAGGGTTCGAGACCCAGCCGCAGAGATTTGCAAATTGTCAGGCCCCTGCCCAAGATCTTTTTTTTTTTTTTTGAGAACTTTTTGCTATAGGGCTCATGCGCTCGCCAGAAAGACAGAGAGAGACAGAGAGACAAACGGAAAGTGAGAAATCACCCCCAGGGGGTATGGCCATGCCACAATCTCTTATCCTCCATTCTCCTCTTGGGATCTTCGGCACACATGCACATGCACCCAGTGTGAATTTAAGCTACTGGGTCCAGGACTTGAACCGTGGTCAACTACATGGGAGTCCAGCAACATAGCCATTATGCCAAGAGCTGGTCCTATCCACCCAAGATCTTGACAGGGTGGAGAATCGGAGAAAAAAGAATTGCAGTGTGACTGGTCCCAGCGGGAGGTTTTCTCTCATGAGTTCACATGTGTCTTCCAGCATAAAAAATAAAACTAAAACAATTTAAACTCTTCTATAATGTATTATATGACAAGTGGACATTATTATTTGAAAGAAGATGGTAAAAATATTGGACATAATTATTTATAAGTATATTTATTCCCTAAGTATTTTCCACATTAATCTTTATGACCTATTTGGTATCTTGAGACGTTTTTGGTCCTAAGAAATTTGGAACCTAAGTATAAGTTAGAACTCTTTCAGTAGTCAGGGAAAGAAAGTTTGACCCAAACACTGGCTGAAACAAAATACTGGGTTGTTGGCAAAGTCCTGATGCATTTTTGCATAGAAAAAATACATTGTGACTTACAGGACTCTGTAACTGACAAGTCCAAGAGGAGGGCCTGCGGCTCTCTTGGCTTAAAGACTGAACTGTATCACCAGAGGTGGTTTCTCTCTCTCTATCTGTATCTCTCTCTCTCTTTCTCTCTCTCTCCCTGTCCTCTTTTCCCTTGAAGCTCCATTCTCAGACTGGTTCCCACTCAAGAGAGCAAGATGACTGCAGCTACTCCAGGCTTCAGGTTCCCTCAGGTAAAAATCGTGGGCCAGCCCCATAGCACAGCAGTACTGCTCCTCTCAAGAGAAGCCTTGGATCACACATGGTGACTGTCGTTCAAACCCCCAGCCTGGCAGACTGAAACACACCGCACTAGTGCCCACAATTCAACAGGCCAGGGGCAAAGGAAGGGGGTCATGGTGGGAACAGATGCAGATGGTGCTCGTTTGTCTCCCTCTGTCACATGAGCACGTACGTGCTCAATTGTGAATAAGAAAGAAAAAATCTAGCAGGACAGAGAAAGAATCTCTCTTGCAGAAGTCCCAGCAGAAGTATCGTGTACTGGGCTCTGCATGAGACCTCTACTCATCCATCAGTTAGGCCAGGGGAATGCAGAATTTCGATTGATTTAGGTCACCAGCTCTGGGCCTACGCCAAGGCTGAGGGCTGAGCCAGAGCA
Source organism: Tupaia belangeri chinensis (assembly GCF_000334495.1). Classification (NCBI taxonomy): domain Eukaryota; kingdom Metazoa; phylum Chordata; class Mammalia; order Scandentia; family Tupaiidae; genus Tupaia; species Tupaia belangeri. Next base: position 14,174 of record NW_006159682.1, on the reverse strand, counting down.
GCCACGCTGGAAAGGCAGGGGATTCCACAGGAGAGTGGCTACATGGTGGGCAGCAGGGAGGACAGCTGTCAGTAAACAGCTGCAGCCTGAGATCACTTGGTGTGCAATGGCAGTCCAACAGCAACGAGGATCTGCCAGGAATAAGAGAGGCACACTGAGAGGAGGAGCACAGGATATAGGATATGTTTATCCCCATTGCTTGACACTAATGTTTTGAATTAAAGAAGTCAGCTTCTGGACTTGCTATGTGATTTCAAAAAGAAAGAATAATTAATGTGTCTGGACTTGATATGCAAGTGCCATAAGAAAGAATAATTGCTTTATTCTATAAAACAAAACAAAACAAAAAAACCTTCATAAAATGAGCTTTGAGAAAAAAATTTTATCCTGAGCATTGCTGCAAATGTGATTACGCTCATCTAAAAGCATGCAGAAATAAAAGACAGTGCTGGGAATCAGCTACTGACAGTTCTAGATGGAATGTCTCACTTGGAAAATGATTTATTCTTTTCCATGTAAGGCTCTTCTATGATATGTAAATTGGAGGTGATTCGTACAACTTGTGTAGTGGAAAAAAGAGAGAGAGTAAGAAGTTTGGGGTAGAAGCAAAGTGACTTTTAAAAATATTAATGGTTTTATTGTCAGCTTCTTTACTCATCAAGCCTTTAATGGCAAGAAATTTAGTCCAAGAATTTTTCTAAGTCACTGCAGAGAATCCATCATTATCATAGGAGGAAAACAGCTTCTGAAGAGGCATTGTCCTGGCCTTTGCCATAGGGCCCAGTGGATCAGTGGATCTAGCATGTGTCATGTCTCCCGAGCTCCTCAGGTAGGCACTACTGGTTGCCTGTCCAACAGCTATTCCCCATGTCTTTCTTGCTTAAAAAATTAAATGCATAAATTTTTAAAAACTCCTATTTTGATCAGACAATAATGTGCTAAGCTTCAGGATCTAAGTAAATTATGACACCCTCGTTTCTCTTCTATCAGTCTAGCAATGAGCCTGTAATGATTAAGTTCTGGCCCAAGAAGTCTGCTGGGAGCCTCAATTTTAATTCCTATTTAGGGAGACATAAGTCCTTTGGACCGGTCTCCTTTCTTCCTTGAGTGTACTTGGCCCTCTCATAATGATTGCCATAATGGTTATGTCATGGACTCCCATGTAGGTGATGAGGTTCGAGTCCCGGACGCATCATCTTAAAACTCAAGCCTGCCCCATGTGCGTGCGGCGCGAGCCCAAGATCCCGGGACGAGAATGGAGAAGGGGTTGTGGTGTGGCCATTCCCCCTTGGGGGGTGATTTCTGTCCTTCTTTCTCTCTGTCTCTATGGCAAGTGCACACGCCCTACAGCAAAAATTTCTCTCTTAAAAAAAAAAAAAAAAAAAAGGAAAAAGAATATAATGATGTTTGGATCAGCTGCGCCATCTCGTGGTCAGAAGGAGAAGGCCAAGGAAACAGAATGTGCTTCTACCTCATCCAGTTGCCAAACTCTCAGGGGTTCCGAGTGTTTTGTTAAGTAGAGTATTATTGGCCATGTGGGTTGAGACGCTTTTAGTTATTCTGTTGCCTTCAATAAAAGTCATTACTACGTGATCGAGCTTCACCTCAGATATCAGATCTGCAGTCGTCATACGGAGTACACATAGCTAAATTACTAGGCTACATATCGGCCTTGCAAAGTCTAACATGGAGGACTGATGTTCAAAAGGTCATTCTTTTTTTTTATTTAAAATTATTTATTTTAATTTTATTTATTCATTCATTTATTTTTAGTTTGACTAGGGAGACACAGAGAGAGAAAGTGGTAAAGTGAGAAAGCAAGCCTCCAGGTCCGAGACTTGAACCATGGTCGGCCATGTGGGAGTGTCCAGCACCTTAACCACCACACCACCTGCTGGTCCCCAAAAGGTCATTCTTGAAGAACAAATGTTTCTTAAACTCTATTTGTTTAAGTTTAATCTAGTGTTCTGTTTTTTAAATCAACTCAAACCCTTATAGTGTGTCCTTCGGAAAGACAGTAAACATAATAAACATGTAAGATAACATTCCCTCGCAGCTGACACCTGTCTTCCTATTTCAAATATGACAATCGGTGTAATCTGAGGGGGAAACTCATTTATTTTCTTAATGCTAGAGAACATGTGCACATGGGACAGAGAGAGAGAGAGAGAGAGAGAGAGAGAGAAGAGCACCCTCAACAGAGCCTGGCCCCTCTACAATCCATTCCCCCGGCCCCCCAGGTGGTCGGCATCTTGGGCACACATGGACATACCTTGCCTATTTCAGGTCGACAGGGCCAAGGACCCAAACTCTCAGCTGTGCTGTCCCTGTGGCTTTTGGCACTGCAGTTCCATATTCCACCGACTGCACGGTAGAGGTTGGGTGGAATGGGAACATTTCGAGCTAACGGTAAGGAAGAACTTTCACTCAGAGCCAAGTAAAAACACAGCAGGCTGCTCCTACAGGCAGTGAGAGGTCTCACAGAAGAGGAGTTTAAGCATGAGCAGAATGACAGGACTTTGTGAAGGAAATTCCATCATCAGGTGGAATGTAACTAGATGATCTTTAAGGTCTTCCCTCAACTCCAAGATTCAAAGACTGTACGTTCTTGTATCTCAAGTCTTAAAATTGGGAAGACAAACATTTTTGTTTGATTCTGCAAAATTTATTTTGCAGCCTTCCTACCAGTCCTGCTCTCAATTCTATCCTGCCTTTTTGCAGAGTAACTATGTAGAGCTCATAGCTTATCTGTTAGAAAGGAGAAGAGCAAAAGAAAAGCAGTACACCCAGATGTGCACCTGCAACAGACACCAGAACGGAAAAGATGTGATTACTGAATCGAAGCTGCTGTTACACAATGTTTCCGTGATATTTTCACTGAATATATAGTTCTGGATTGGCAGCTATGTACTTCAGCACAATAAAGGTATAATCCCTCATCTTTCAGCTTCCATAATTGCTCCTGAGAAGTCAGCAATCACTCCGCCGCTGCTTTAAAGCTAAACAGTCTTTTTGTCTCTGCTTGATCTTAATATCTTCTCTTTAATTTTCTTTGTCCATGAAATGTCTATGTGTGGCTTTTTTAAAAATATTTATTTAATTTTATTATTATTGTTTTTTAATTTGATTAGAGAGAGACAGAGAGAAGCAAAGTGAGAAAGCAAGCTGCCAGGTCCAGAACTCAAACCGTGGTCAGCCATGTGGGAGTCCAGCGCCTCAACCACCATGCTACCTGCCAGCTCCTATGTGTCCCTTTTTAAAAAGCAGTTTTATTTATTTTATCCATGATGGAGAACATATGTGTGTGTGCACAAGAGTGAGAGAGACCTTCAACATGCTCTGGTCATTCTGGGATCCCCTTTCCCCAGCCGTCTAGCTCCTGAGGGATACACACACCTGCCCTGTGAGCTTTCAGGCCAGCCCGGGGATCAGAACTCCAGCATATGGCTTCTAGCACTGCAGCTCAGTTTGCTACTGACTGTGCCACCAGGCTGGGCCTATGTGTGGTTTTCTTCTTGGGTCTTCTTATGATTCATGAGGGCTTCTTGGCTTTGTATGTTGATGGTTATTCCTGGTTACTGTCTCATTAAGTGTTGTTTCTGTCTCCACTTCAACTGACATTTTAATTCTATTCAGTCTTTGCTTGGTCCATTCTTTTTATTTTTTTAAAGAATTATTTATTTAATGTTATTTATTTTAATTTGACTAGAGAGAGAGAGAGAGCAAGAGAGAGAGAGAGAGAAAGCAAGAGAGAGAGAGAGAGAGAAAGCAAGCCACCAGGTCTGGGACCTGAACCATGGTTGGCCATGTGGGAGTGTCCAGCACCTTAACCACCACACCACCTGCTGGTCCCAGGCCATTCTTTTTTCTGAACAGTTTCTTCTGGTCTGTTTTCATATGCTAATTCTTTCTTAACTATATCTAATTTGTTCTAAAATCTATCCATTGATCTTTTATTATAAGCTATTCTATTTTTTACTATTAGGATTTTTAAAATTTTTAAATTTAAAAATTGCTGTCATTTTTAATACTTTACAGTTCTCTGCTAAAATATTCAAGCTTTACTTTTATCTTTTAGTTGACAAGCATAGTTGCTTTAAAATCTGTTTCTGGAGTCTGTGAGGATCTGTTTCTATAGTCTGTTTATTTTCTTTTTCTTGTTCATGTGTTTTATCATTTTATATGCTTAGTTATTTTTTCTTATGTCCTGATCATTGTATTTTTAAGTATTCGTAAAAAAATAATTTGAGGGCTACTATGATAGGCATTTCTACAAAGAAAAATTTTATTTCTTCTTTTATTTTTATTTATTTTATTTTTATTTATTTATTTTGAGAGGTTTTGCTATAGAGTGCATGCACTCGCCAGAAAGGCAGAGAGATTAAGAAATAAATAAATAAATAAATAAATAAATAAATAAATCACCCCTCAGGGGGGGATGGCCACTCCACAATCCCTTCTCCTCCATTCTTCTCTCAGTATCTTGGACACACACACACATGTGCCCGGTGTGAGTTTAAGCCACCGGGTCCAGGACTCGAACCGTGGGCGACTACATGGGAGTCCAGCAACATAGCCATTATGCCAACTGCTGCTCCCAAAAATTGTTATTTCTTCTGCCAGGTATTGGGGGATACTAACAATTCAAGATTATCCTAATTGAATTTCAGGTCAAACACTTGATCTGGATTACAAAATACCCTCAGATCATAAAATAGCACCAGTATCTGCTCATCTTTGTGTATTTCCATCTTCCTCTAGATCTTAGCCTAGTAATTCCTCACTATTTCCTTTGTGCACGTTCTCTCTATACACACACACATACACACACACACACATACTTTTAAAAGTAATTTTTAACTTAATATTATTATTATTTTTTTTTAAGTTTGCTATAGGGCACACATGCTCATCAGAGAGGGAGACAGAAAGGGAGAGAGATAGGGAAAGTGAGAAAGCAAACTGCCAGGTCTGGGACTCGAACCATATTTGACCATGTAGGAGTCCAGCACTTCAACCATCACACCAGCTACTGGCATCTTTCTTCCAAGCATGCCGCACGATCAGGCGATTCCCATCTTGTAATTATGCCATCTGAATGCTGAGCCTCTGCTGTTGTAGTAGGGAAGAGAGGGATAGAGAACGGCCGCGTGCTCTTCTCTGTGTCCTTTGTTCCAGAACTGACACGTGTCATTTCCACTCAGCTCATCTGTCATCACTCGTCACAGACTCACCTAACTACAAGGGAGCTGGGGAATGTGGGGGAGCACATGGATATTCAACGACTAATAAATTATAATAAATTATAATAAAGTAGATCACTGCAGGTATAATTGAACTTAAAGTGAACTCCTTGAAGTTTTTCCAGCTAAAATTTATTTTCAAAACAATATAAAGCCATGGTGTGATCCCACTGTTTGAAGAAGCGGACCCTATGCTGTCTTCCCCCCTACAGTGGTTAATTTTTTAAGAGGTTCTGACAGCTTCAAAACATAAAGCATAGCATGAAACTTTTCTTATTCTTGGATGGTTGCCTTAAATTTCAGAGGAAAGAATTGGATTGAATGATTCCTAATGTCATTCAAGAGCCAGTGAAATTACTGTCTAACTATCCAAAACAATTTTTTTGAGAGGTTTTTGCTTTAGGGTGTGTGTGCTCACCAGAAAGACAGAGAGAGACAAAGAGACAGAAAACGAGAAATCACCCCCCAGGGGGGATGGCCACATCGCAATCCCTTCTCCTCCATTCTCCTCTCGGGATCTTGGGCATGCACACACGCGTGCCCTAGCGTGAGTTTAAGCCACCGGGTCTGGAACTCAAACCACAGTCGACTACATGGGAGTCTAGTAATATAGCCATTACGCTAACTGCTGGTCCCTATTTTTTATTTTTTAAAGGAATTATTTATTTTATTATTTATTATTATTATTTTTAAATTTGCTATGGGACACATGTGCTCACCAGAGAAGAGAGAAAGAGAAAGAGAGAGAAAGTGAGAAAACAAGCTGCCAAGCCCTGGACTTGAATCAGTTAGCCATGTGGGCATCCAGCACCTTCATCACCATGCCACCTGATGGCCCCCCAGTTACTTTTTATTTTAACTTGAAAAGCTTTCCCTCCCCCATACTTCTGTTTTGTTGTTGTTTTGATTTTTAACCAAAACTGTACTTGTACACTAGAAATTCCAGTCCCTTCAAAAAAAATTTGGTAAGTGCATTAGAGATGTGGGTAAATCTTATGCGTCTAGTTTATGTCACACAGAATTTCTATCCAAGGACCTTCAGGCAACATAAGTTAAGAAATGGAAGCAACGTCAAGGGATGAACTCAGCTTATTTAAAAACGAACACGGGCTGGCCTTGTGGTGTAGCAGGTAAGTGCTGTGCACAGGGAACCAGATCCACATGGCTGACCGTATTTCAAATCCTAGCCTTGAAGTCTTGAAAATCACACATGTGCATGCATGCTCCAAATCCTGATAGGATGGAGAAATGGAGAAAAAAGGATTGCCATGTGACTTCACTCCACTGGGGTTGTTTCTCTCTCTGGTAAACACATATATACTCTGACAAAACAAAAAGGAACATGAGCCGACATCATTAAAATTTTCTTCTCTGGTACCAGTAGGTGATGAGGTGGTTAAGGTCCCACATGGCCGACCACAGTTGGGAGTCCTGGACCCAGTGCTTGAAAATCACGATGGGGGCATGTGCACATGTGCCCAATGTTCTGAGAGGAGAATGGAGAAGAGGGATTGTGGCATGGCCATGCCCCCGGGGGGAGGTGATTTATCACTTTCCTTTTGTCTGGTGACAGCACCTGCCCTGTGGCAAAACAAACAAATAAAAAGTAACTTTCTTTTCCATATATAACTTAGTGTGAATTTTAGTAAGAGAATTCTTCAGAAAGTGAATTGTCCCAAATGTGTTAATAATGTTTTCTGCATTGTTTATTGATAAGAGATTGAGAGATTATTGTTAATCATCAAATCAAATTTGTGACTACAAAGTCAGATCCTGGTCCAGTCAGTGGCACAGTGGTTAAGGCAACTGAGCAGTTCAAGTCCTGACCTGATGACTTGAAAAACACACTGAGTGGGGCCAGCAGGTGATGTGGTAGTTAGGGTGCTGGACTCCAACATGGCCAACCACATTTCAAATCCTGAACCTTGTGGTTGGCTTTCTAATTCTCTCTCTCTCTGGTGAGCATGGGTGCCCTAAACAAAATTTTAAAAATAAAAATTAATTAATTAATTAATTAAATTAAAATAATTCTAAAAAAGAAAGAAAAACACACTGGGTGCTTGCGAGTACATGCCCAAAATCCCAAAAGGAGAGAGAAATGGAGAGGGGATTGCAAGGTGGCCATCCCACCTGGGAGGTGCTTTCTCATATTCCCTCTCTCACTTTATCTTTCTCTCTCTAGTAAGCATGCATGACCTATATCAAAAACAAACAAACAAAACCTAGCAGGAGGTTTTTGTGAATATAGACAAGCTGATTCTAAACTTGACAGAAAAGGCAATGAGGACCTGCTGTAAGGCCTAGTAGTTAAGGCAGCTGGATCCCATCTGGCTGATTGTGTGATTTGAGTCCAGACCCAGAGGTTTGAAAAACAGTCTTGGCACATGTACAAAATCCCAACAGGATGGAGAAGTGGAGGAGGATTGAGCGGACAGTGCCCCACTGGGAGGTGCGCCCCTCCCCCGTCTCTCTCTGGTGACTGCACACACCCTCCAGCAATAGAAAGCAAGTCTAAAACTCACTCACAACTAATTCTACAAGCACATAAACCTTAGGGTCCTCTCTGCAGTCTAGAAATGCAACACACATTTAGTGAGGTGCTTTCTAGCAGCCAACCCAAAGAAAGATGCTAAGTCAGCTGCATGTCCACTGTATTTTAAAAAGATAAAATCAGAAATTCAGGAGAGAACATCGTTTTCTGATTCTGCGAATTAAGAAACATTCTCCTATTTAGAAAAACACCAATATGTGCGGACAATCTGGTGGGAAATGTTAACAGCCTTAGACCCAGCAGCTTCACAGTGACAAGAAGTAGCATTGTTGGCACAAACATCAACAATTTAACACCAGATGTTGGCAGCCTTGGGACAGAGATCAGCGAGAGTCAACAGCCCACAGGGGTGTGGCCTGCAACTGGCCTCTAAAGAAAGAAAAGAAAGAACAGAAAGTTCAAGTCAGCCAAGACAAGAATTCACAGAACATTGATGAGATACTGCCTGGAGATTGCAAGAAGTCTTCAAGAAAAATCTGAGTTACAAAAATATAAGGGGAATGGGGACCAGCAGTTAGCGTAATGGCTATGTCGCTGGACTCCCACGTAGTCGACCGCGGTTCAGGTCCTGGACCCGGTGGCTTAAAACTCACACCAGGCGCGTGTGTGTGCGTGCCCAAGATCCCGAGAGGAGAATGGAGGAGAAGGGATTGCGGCGTGGCCATCCCCCATGGGGGGTGATTTCTCGCTTTCTGTTTCTCTGTCTCTCTCTGTCTGTCTGGCGAGTGCCCATGCCCTATAGCAAAAACCTCTCCAATAAATAAATAAATAAAGGAAATGAGAGAGAAATAATGTTATATGACTGTTATTCTGGACCTTGAATCACACATGGGATGTTTTTCTTTTTATGTTTTTACCAAACCAATGCACATACCTCTTTAAAATTTGTTAAGGTTTGTTTGTTTGTTTGTTTGTTTGGTCCTAGGGCATGTGTGCTCATTGGAGAGAGACAGAGAGAGAAGGAAAGTGATAAATCACTCCCCAGGGGGATTGACCACACTGCATTCCCTTCTCCTCCATTCTCTTTTCAAGATTTTTGTACATACACACATGGCCTGGTGCGTTTTTCAGGCCACCATGTCCAGGACTCAAACCACAGGGTCAGCCATCTGGGAGCCGGCACTTGAACCACCGTGCTACCTGCTGACCCTTAAAATGTTCAAATAAAACTATGAGGTTGGGAAATAGCTATAATCTACTCCTTTAATCCTCAACCTCAAATTCCTACTCTTTTTAGGCAACTTCTTTAAACTCCTTGACTCTTCCACAGTCATCGAAGCACGTTGAGAAATGTGATTTTGTCCTTGTGTGAACATCACAGAACGTACTTCCATAACCCTAGACGTGCAGACTCCTCCACACCTAGGCTGTATGGGACGGCCCCTGATAATCTTATGGGGTCACTGTCATATGTGTGGTCTGTGGTGGAGGGAAACCATCGTGTGGTGCAGGACTGTGTCTAAATGAAGGGCCATACATCTCCACTTCTAGATACTTCAGTGGTTCGCTGTTACCTGCTGAGTTGCTGTCATGCCAAGTGAACAGCCACCTCTTGTAAGTCACCTCCGTCAAATGTGTTTTCTTCTCTTTTTTTTAAGAAAGAAATTTGCTATAGGGCACGTGCACTCACCAGAGAGACAGAAAGCAAGAAATCACGCCCCCAGGAGGGTGGCCATGCCACAATTCCTTCTCCTCTGTTTTCCTTTGGGGATCTTGGGCATGAGCACACACGCGCCTGGTGTGAGCTTCAAGCCGCTTAAACAGCAGTCAACTACCTGAGAGCCCACCGACATAAACATTACGCCATCGGCTGGTCCCGCAAATGTGCGTTCTTTGTTCGTGATAGAGTGCACGCACATGAGAGAGAGATGAGTGTCCTCCACAGGGTCTGGTCACACCGCGATCCCCCTCCCCCGCCAGCCCTCCAGGCCGCTGGATTCTGAGCGCTCACACACCTACCTACATGTTTCAGGCTCACTAGGCTGGAGATGTGAACTGCAGGTGCCACGTAGGATCTGCTCCTCTGAGCCATGTATTACTACCGCACCACAGAGCCGGCTCACCTCCCTCAAATTTATGCAGTCACACACACTTCCTCATTCCTGTCTTCCTAAATTAGTTACATTAGCATTTTTGTCCAGATATTTATTATTGCTGTAACTATGATTAATCTCTCTTATTCAGAGTGGGGATAGTGTGAACTATGATAACATTTCTTTCTTGAACAACTTTGCTGTTAATTGCCTTGTTTGATTTGTTTCTTTGCTTCATTTTCATGTCAAAATCATAAATTTGATCAAAAACTGTCCAATAGAACTAAAAATATTTTCTGAATACATTCAAATACAGTAGACACTTCCATTTTCTCCCTGGAAACATCCCTGTTGGAGCCCTTTGGCTTCATTCTTTTATCTTTACTGACGTTCACTAGACCTGCTGCTTAGCTCGTCTTGAAACTGCTCGTCACACAAATCCTGGGAATTCTTTTCTCCTCATTTATGTGTTGGGTGTCGGTTGTTTTCCTGAATTCAGCATCTTCTTCTTTCTTGGCATCTGCATCTCTCTCACAGAACACATCATTTAGTATTCCTGGATGAAAGTATCATTATCCTACTTTCTTACTGGAATGATCATTTGCCTAGGTATAAAATTTTAGATCATAATTTTTTCTTAATTTGCTATAAGCAAATGCACTCACTGGAAAAAAAGAGACACAGAAGAGGGAAAGTGAGAAATCACTCCCCAGGGGGATGGTCACACTTTAATCCACCTTCCTCCCTTCTTTCAGGATTTGGGGAACATGCACACATGGACCTGGTGTGTTTGTCTGTCTTTCTTTCTTTCTTTCTTTCTTTTCTTTCTTTCTTTCTTTCTCTTTCTAGAAATATTTTTTGCTATAGGGTATGTGCACTCACTGGAGAGAGACAGAGAGAAATAGAGAGACAAAGAAAGACACAGAGACAGAAAGCAAATCACCCCCCAGGGAGGATGGCTACACCACAATCTTCTCCATTCTTCTCTTGGGATTTCGGCCATGCATGCACATGCACACGGCATGAGTTTCAAGCCTTCGGGTCTGGGACTCGAACTGCAGTGTGTTTTTTAAGCCACTGGGTCCAGGACTCAAACTATGCAGTCAGTCACATAGTATTTAGTTACCTTATCCACTTTCTACCTGCTGACCAAATTAGGAATAATTTTTTCTTAGAATTTTAAGGTGCTCCTCCATTTTTTTCCCCATACTCACTTCAGTGTTCTGTTTTATTTTGTTTTCCTGAATCCTGACTTCCTTCCCTTTCTAGTTCTTCTCATGTTTTATTTGTTTATATATTTAGTACTGGTTGTTTTTGTTGCTCTTATTTAGGGCATTTTCAAATATCTAGTGGCTTTTTATAGTCAATTCATACTTTAAAATAAATCATTGAGCCCAATCTCTGTGGTGCAGTTGGTATCATACTAGACTGTGGACCTGGAAGCTACACACCAACCATGGTTCAAGTCCCTAGCCCAGACAGCCGGAAACACGCTGGGCACATGTGCACATGTCCAAGATCCTGGTGGACTGGAGGAAGGGATTACAGCATGACCAAGCCCTGGTGTGTGTGTGTGTGTGTGTGTGTGTGTGTGTGCTTCTCTCTCATTCTTTCTCATATGTGTACATGTACTCTATTATGAATAAGTTCTAAGATGTACTAAAACATTAATGAGAAGATCTGAATATGTGTGCTGGACTTTCAACTTATAAGCTTCACTGGAGAACGACTGAGAATGTATTCAATTTTATATTGGGTTATCCATTTTCTTCAAAGAAGAAACCTTAAATCTTCTGTTTGGTGGGTGGGTGGGGGTGGAACTATCAGCATTCTGGCTTTCAGTTTTCCTGGAAATAAGAAACCCAAGAGAGTGGAGCAGAGCCCTCCTTCACTACATGGGCTTTGTCTTCATCTCACTGTTTGTGGCATTGTGCTTCGGCCTGCTCACTGCAGTCACTGTGACCGAACTGGGAGCTGTCTTCTCAATTTCTCCATAGATTAAAACTCTAGATTTTGGTTTTGGCCTGGGAGAGAAATCAATACATTATATGAAAAGAAACAAGAGTCAGACACTTCGGCAAAGGAAAAGAGTGCAGAAAACGATATCCAGTAATTAAACATGACAGATTGAACATATGGCACTTATTTCACTGGCTTCTAAAAACTCCGCTAAAATGGGAATATAATTTGTGAAATGAATAAACATGGTAAAGGGAGGACATGAACATGATGTGGCAGTCAGAGTTCTGGCAGGACACAGATTGGCACACTAGGGAGAACGGAATAAAACTGGAGGAGAAAACTATTTACAGAGGTGTTGGCAGGATTAAGAGCAGCAGCAAGAGCTGATGAAATGACCAGGGGCTTGCAACACTGGGGAGCTACCGCCATCCCTAGGCCTGAAGGGCAAGTGGAAATTACTGGAGGGCTAGTTCTGTGGCCTGGTGGTTAAGAGGCTGGATGCCACACAGCCAACTGCCCAGTTTGAGTCCCAGGCCCGCAGAATTGAGAAACGTGCCAGACACATGTGCATGAGAGCACAAATCCTGACAGGAGAGAAATAGCGAGAGACTGCAGAGTGACTGGTTCCCGCGGGAAGTGTCTCTCCTTTCTCTCTCTCTCTGTTTCTCTTTCTTGTGAGCCCACATGCCCAGTAGTAAAATAATAATAATAATGAAAAGATAAAAAAGAATGATTAGTGGAACTTGGTAAGAATTCTAGGCGTAGGAGAGACCTGGATTTAGGTAGTTTTCTGCCACTACCCAAACGGGGTAAGTGTGTGCAGGGAAGGCAGCAGCGGGAGCTGTCTCCTCCCACTCCTGTCTTCTGCCAGTTCCTCCAGTCAGCTGACGAACTGCCAAAAGTTAAGGAAGCCCAAGTCCTTGGGCGTTATCTTCTCAAGATACAGAGGACAGAAACATACAGAGAATGAACTTGGAGGAGCAAAAACTTGTAACTAAAGAATGAGATGTCAACAAATGTTTGGTAGAAACTAGATAAATGAGTTACTAGAATTATGAAAGCTTAAAATTAGAAAAGAATGCTACTGAGAAGAAAGCTGATAGCACCAGAAAATGCCCAGGATTTGGAGGCACCAGGTACTTCAAAGGCAGAAATTTATGCTGGAGTTGAAAAGAGAAAGACTGGTCCCAAAAAAATTTTTAAAGAATTATTTATTTATAATTTATTATTATTTTTAAAATTTGCTATAGGGCACATGTGCTTACCAGAGGGGGCAGAGGGAAAGTGAGAAAGCAAGCCACCAGGTCCAGACTCAAACTGTTCCACCGTGTGGGAGTACAAGGCCTTAATCACTATACCACCTGCTGGCCTTGGCGGAAAAATTTTACATGACCAATTCATACCCATACAACCTTCTTCAGAGACTGACCTCCAGGGCGGGGGTTCCGTTTGCTCATGGGTTGGGGGCAGACTTGGGCTGCGGGTAGACGGCGCACAGCTGAAGGGGCTGTG
>NW_006159682.1:0-838 GCF_000334495.1 Tupaia belangeri chinensis | reverse complement strand
ACCTCGGTCGGAGCCCCACGAGGCCGCCATCTCCTGCCCCCGAACACTGGGACCCGGCAGGAGGTGCACGGCAGCGCTGCACCCGGGGGCGCTGCAGGTGCTCGCGCTGATGCGGGCCACCGTCGCTCCAACCACGAAGAATCCTGTGGCTCCGCTCAACTCCAGGGCTAACTCTACAGAAAATATCCGGCACGTGCCTTCCAACCACGCGAGTGAAACTGCCAGGCACTCTGTGAAACCTCGACTTCAGTTTCCTCAGTCTCAAGGAGCCACCTACGGCAACATCTAAAATGGCAAGGCCGGGTGATAGGACATCCACCACCTTCAAGTCTGTACCAAACGACCCAAATGTCAACGCCTACAATGACCACAGCCCACAGTAGTTCCGTGACACGTTTCTTCATCCGTGAGCATCACAACAACTATTCATTTAAAAAAAAAGAAAGGACGGAAATTTGAGACTGGCAGCTTGGTGGTACCGTGTTAACACCAGGAGTTCCGTCCATTCTCTACACTGGACGCAAAATGTGCTATCCAAGAAGAGGCATTCCGCCAGAACGTAGATGTACACGTTGCCATCATTTAAGGAAATCCAAGGACAAAAGAAAAAGGTTGATGCAGCCCTATAAAAACCTCAGTTTACTTAAAACAATATTCTCAGGGGCCAGCGGATGGCATGGTGGTTAAGGCACTGGACTCCCACCTGGCTGGCTATGGTTTGAGTCCAGGACCTGGCAGTCTACCTTCTCACTTTCTCTCTGTCTCTGGTGAGCACACGTGCCCTACAGCAAATTAAAAGATAGTAATGAAGCGGGAGCCGGCCGGGCGCCAAGGCTGC
>NW_006159681.1:6069406-6075892 GCF_000334495.1 Tupaia belangeri chinensis | reverse complement strand
AAAAAAAAAGTGAAAAGGAGTACCAACTGTTAGAATGAGATAAATGACCCTGACTGCTTGTAAAGCATTTACTGTGTATATATTGATAACACAGTAGGGTAAAATATATTCTGCCTTTGTAAATGATAATTTATAAAGTGCCAACCAATATTTTGGATAGATAAATTATTTTAAAGATGTAAATTGTGCAATATATATGCAAGCCTTTCTGTGCTCAAATTGGATGTTTAAATAGGTAACACATTTATCAACCTATGATACAACTAAATTCCCATTATAAAATATATCTTCTGTCTCCTTTCATGGCAATTTTCATGCTAATTAGTATTTTTGCATTCCTTCAATATGCATAAATTAACATAAATGTCTGGCTACATGTCTAGGTTATATGAGAAAATATTTAAAAGCTAAGAATAATTTGTTGAGGTTAGTGTTGAGGTAGGAAGAACTGCTTAATATTTGTAAAAATGACATTTCTGCAATAAAATGTTATCACATAAATAATGTTTGTTCAATGAACTGTTGACTGCAGTTATTTGCAGTTAATAAACACCAGTATGAGTGGTGTTTATTAACAATCCTGAAAAATTGATTATAAAAATGAAACTGGAAAACAGTTACAATTTTATCCATTTGTAACAACAATATGCTGATCGTTCCTCTATAACTTGGGCACCCTAGGAAGGTATTAACCTATATAAGAAATCTAGACCTGCACGTTTCCTTAATTCTGTAAAAAAGACATGGTCACATTTTTAGTTAGTGAAAACTGTTGGAGATACAAGGACTTGTAGTACAGAGCAGGGTGTCAGGAAGGCGTCTGCATTACACAGACACGCCAGTCAACGTGCTCCCTGGGCGTTTGTGTTCGAAGCAGTCTCATTACTCAGAGGAGCTCACCTGCAGTTTAGGGGTGAATGCCCTTTTTTAGAAGATGCCCAGGGATACCTGAAACTTGGCAAAAGTAACTGTACAAACACAAATTAGAAGTGTTACCAGCCAATTGAGTCCAGCTGCTTCTCCTCGTGGTCATTGAGATGAGAAGCAGAGGTTGGAAAGGAAGGAAGACGATGTCTGTGACTGGTGACAACAAGACAGCAAGCACCCCAACCTGTCCCGGAAAGGTCAGCGTGTTTCCAGTATTTGTAGGTACAAGATGCAAGCACATGCAAATCATTCTTCACTGTGATCACAGTGCATTGCTTCCTCCTGAATAATTATCCTGATTCCTTCAAATGCTCAGTCCTGGTTTCTCGTCTGACCGTTCCTCAGACCTCCCATGACTCAGCAGGTACTCAGCGTGTTCTTGTTAGGAGTCTTTCTCATTTGCACAATGTCTGCCATCTTGCTGACCCTCAAGGTAGCCTGCTTCAGAAGCATATTAAGACACATCAGCAGGGATAAAACTTGTTTGTATACTGTGGGGATATCTTATTTTTCCATTCCCTGGTTGCTGGAGAAAGACTCCATCAGTTTACCTGATTCCCATGGTGACTCAGGAAGTCTGGATCAGAATTCAAATTACAGCCATCCAGCTGCTGCCCCTGTGTTGTGTGAGCAGTAAGACTAGTGTAGTCATTTACAGGGCTGCACTAGAAAGTAGGAGTCTGTCACGTGTATCCAATTTTCACTTTAGCATGTTTTATATATATTTACATTTTACATTTTTTTTAAAATATGTTTTCACCATAGGGTGTGTGTGCTTGCTGGAGAAAAAGAGAGAGAGAGAGAGAGAGAGAGAGAAAGAGAGAGAGAGAGTAGGGGGCTGGCCACACCACAATCTCTTTCTCTCCACTCTCCTCCTGGCATTTTGGGCAGGCACGCACAAGTACCCAGCATGATTTGCAAGTCACCAAATCTGGAACTGGAACCACGGTTGACCATGTGGGAATCCAGTGCCTTAAAAACCATGCCACCCACTGGCCCTATATTTTATATAGTCTTGTGTTGTGCTTTACATTCATTTTATCATTTTATACATTTTAATGAAATGTTCAGTCTCTTTTCTCAGATTTTTTTTTTAATATAAAAAAAATGGGCGCCATGTCATGATCCTGCTGCCTCTGCCTCCCAGTTGGGATTACAGGTGTGTCACCATGCCCAGCTTTCAGGTAGGACTGGGAATCCAACCTGGGCCTCCCATGTGGTCTCAGCCTGGAGCACGGTGTCTTAGCATCATGTGCCAACGCAGCTGGACCCTTTGAAGAGTATACTTGCAATGGATTATGCAGAGAAAGCCTCTAGTATTTCTTCAGCATTTGGAGTAAGTATTAGGGAAGGAAATCAGTATTGGAAACACGTGCCTCAGGGTCAGGCACTTTCCATACACAGATCTTTAAGTCTTACACCGACTCTCTGACGGATTTATTACTCCTCACTCTTACAAGTGAGGGGACAGAAATATTAAGTAGCAAATGTAGTAAAAGTAAGCTCTCAAAGCTAGTAAGTGACAAGGCTGGAGTTCAAACTAGATTTATTTTACTTCAAGGCCTGAGGACTTGTTTATAATATGAAAAGTATTCCCTTGAACATACCTGCTTAGAAAGTATTTGACTCATTTTAAAGATTGTTTTAGCACATCTCAGTAATTTTTCATAAAATTCCTAAGTTGACTCTGAACTAAGGGATGCTATTTACGTGTGGGAAGCCCAGATCACTGTTAAATTCCACATTGTTATTGTTGGTTGTGGTGGTGGTGACTTACCCGAATGTGCTTATCTGAGTGTTTGGAGCATGTAGACAATCACGTTTGCATTGATACTGTGACTGTATCATGTGCGTTTTCCAGTTTTGTAAAACAAACCACTCCATAAACTGACTTAAAGTCCCACCACGTGGTTGCCAGGACAGTGGGAGGAAGTTTGCTCCGGGCTGGAGTAGGTGCATGTTCGGCTCCGTCTGGTCTCGGCCCCACTCACTCAGGCATTTGTAGTCCGTCAGGGCATGGCTGAGCAGTCGCTGATCTATGGGGTCTCGCTGGCATCTAGGATGGCTGGGACTGATCGACCTCTGCCCAGGGACCTTTACCTCATCCTTACTTGGTCTCTCACCCTCACACTGACCAGTCTGGATCAAGTGAAAACTGGCAGGCAGAGCTGAAGGAGAGTGAGGTTAGAAGCTCGACGGTCTTGGGTGACCAATGTCTGAAAGCCACACAGCGTCCATTTTGTAACATTCTTGTCACAAAAGCAACTCACAGTCCCTGGAAATAGATCTCACTTCTTCAATGGAGAAGATGTAAAGAATTTTTTGTTTTAAATCCCCTGTGAAATTAGAATACAATTATTATTATGAAGGCTTTGGTCCCCCAACATCCCCCAAAGAACCAAAGTATTTGTTTGAAATAAGTATCCATCCTGTATTCTTTCCTTCTAAATACGACATGTACATTTTATTGGTTCCAGTAGCTCTTTCTTTGCTCAAATAGCCTCTCCTGACAGAAACACACAGTTAGATGAGTCATCTGGTATGGAGTGTTCAGCTGGAGGCAGAGCTGATGAAATGTTGACACTGACTGTTGGAAGCGGTACATTTATTTCCTCTCCACATATAAATAAGGGGACAGATGTAGCAGTTGGAGTCGTGGCACTTTCCCTATTTAGGTTGCTGTCTGATACATAAGAAGGGGCTTACCGAGAAGAGATATTATTTATTTACACTAATACACAATGTATGAGTCCTAGTGAGGTTCTTTTCTGCTTAAATTGGGTAAAGGAATGATGTCTGAATTTAGATACAATTCCAGCGTGAACCTCTGATGCTATCAGACAGATTACTGCTGTATAGTCAGCAACTAATATAGTATTTGACGTCTGCAGCTGAGGAGCTAGAGAAAACTGAAGGAGAGAAATCAGTGTGCTTTTTGCAATGCAGTCAATCAAAACCTAAATATTGAATTAGGAGATAATATGCTTCACGGGCTTTTTCTCTGTTTATTTTCAAGAAAACTAACTTGTTTATTCTAAAAAACCGTATTAAATTCTGATTTTAAGGTACTGGCATGGTATGTGTGGTGTATTTCTTACTTTTAGGAAGATAAGTTTATGGTCAATGTATAATATAATATGATAAAATATGACTCCATTTTTTTAATCAGATGAGAAGGAAAACATGATAATATACTATTGGGGGATGATATCAAACTTTTTTTTTTTTTAATTTTCTATAGGGTACCTGAGCTTGCTGGAGAGAGACAGTGAGAAAGAGAAAGTGAGAAACCATCCCCTAGGGAGGGATGGCCACGCCACGATCCTTCCTCCATTCTCTCAGCAATATGGATGCATGTCTGGTGTGTTTTCCAAGCCACTGGGTCAAGGTCTCAAGCTGCCTAATTGGCCATGTGGGACCCAGGTGCCTTAATCACCATGCTACTGACTGGCCTGGCCTCAAACCTTAGAATATTTTTAAGTTTATTCATTTATTCTATGAGATACAGAGAGAGATGTAAAGAGAGAGAAACAGAAAGATGGGCATCCCTCCTGGAGTCCTGAGCCATGGTCTGCCCCAGCCTCAGTCAGCCTGGATTATGGACAGCATGAAAGGAGAGTGCAGAAGAGGCCTCAGGCCGCAGCCCAGGACTTCCCCTGTGGCTCCAGTTGTGTTGCTGCTGTGCCACTGTCTGATCCTAAGCTTTGATGAAAATAATAAAGCGCAAGGAATCAGGAGAAGTAAAATCCTAATCAATCCAGTAACTTACTAACTTCCCTGAGCTTCAATGTCTACATTTATAGAACTTTGTGTTGTAAAATATAATAACTGAGGGAGAGACTTCTGGTTATCATAGCATGAAGTGGTAGTAGGTTAATCCTCTCCTCTAAGAAGTAAAACTGTAGGGAACCAGCAGTTAGCGTCATGGCTATGTCGCTGGACTCCCACGTAGTCGACCGTGGTTCGCATCCCTGACCTGGTGACTTAAAACTCATGCCGGGCGCATATGCGTGCGTGCCCAAGGTCCCTAGAGGAGAATGGAGCAGAAGGTATTGCAGCGACCATCCTCCCTGGGGGGTGATTTCTCGCTTTCTGTCTCTATGTCTCTGTCTGTCTGGCAAGCGCACGCACCCTATAGCGAAAACCTCTCAAAAAAAAAAGAAAAAAAAAAGAAGTAAAACTGTATAGAACTATCAAATCTAACAATTCATGGCTCTGTAAATTGACTAAAGGCAGACAACTAATTGATAATCATTTACTTCTACAAAAATGAAAAAATACTGGAGATAATCAAACAGCAGTTGTCTATGGTTTTCCTTCTCTTTTTATTACCCTTTCACCCATACTCAAAAGGTCAGTACGTTTTAAGAGTTTTATCATCACAGGGTTGACGAGAAGCTAACAGCTGTGTAGCCAAAGAGAGCTGACTCAGTTTGGAGGAGGCAAAACTCTGGCATTTTACCAAAAGTGCAGAGCACTTAAGAAACAAACAGAGGGGAAGCTCAGCTTTGCTAGCCCGAGGTTTCAGTCTCTGTTGGCACACTAACCAGAAACGTAATGGGGAGACTTTGGAAATGAGGGAGCCATAGAAGGGCTAGGTATGATCATCACACATTCCAAGCTGGACTCGGTGTCCAGGGGATGTTGGAGAGAGCCAGGTGGGCCATGAGAGGGAAGGGCGACTTCAGAACTGACGGGACTGTGAGTGCACTCCGTAACATACACCCAGGTCACTCAGGAGAGGGTGCGAGTCTTACAGCTTGAAGGGTTTGAGCACAGCATGTGCCCACATCTTTGGCTGAGCTATAACTTATGACATCGGAGTAAATGCTAGGATACTAGGCTAAAAAATAAAATAAGGATTGACATGGACATCATATAATGCAAACAAAAGAAGATTACAAAAGTTGGAGAGGAGATGGCAGACCTCCTAGGGATATTGCAACTCAAGGAATAGTATAGTTGTGAGTTACTGGGTTTTCTTTTTTGTCTAATATACAATAGATTCAGAACTGAAGAAGTTGGCCACTTTGAGATGTCAGTGGGAATGGTTTAAAAAATTTGTGACCAGCAGATGGCATAATGGTAGCATTGCTGGACTCCCATGTGGTTGACTGTGGTTTGAGTCCCTGACCCAGCAGCTTAAAACTCGGGCCAGATATATGTACATTTGCTCCCAAAATCCCAAGAGAATAGATGAGAAGGAATTGTGGTATGACCATTCCCCCTTGGGGGTGATTTTTCACTTTCTGTCTCTCTCTCCAGCAAGCACATGTACCTTATAGCAAAAGTCTCTCTTAATTTTTTTTAAAGCCCTTTCATAAGTCAGACTTCTCCAGTAAAAGGATCTGGAAAGAGGCATCCTAACAAGATGAAAAACTTTGTACAAAATTGCTCTAATTTATTCAAACAAAATGAAAAAACAAACAAACAAGCAAAACACAAAAAACAAAAAACAACAAAAACAAAACCAAAACTGTGGCCCCACTTGACCAACATCAGTACATGCTGGTTGGGGAGCCTAGACTTCCTGAGGCTGGAACAGGAAGGCTGTACCCC
>NW_006159681.1:6061823-6068806 GCF_000334495.1 Tupaia belangeri chinensis | reverse complement strand
TTTAATAGGATGGATAAAGATATATCATGCAAATAATAACCATAAGTGAGCTGGAAGACTTAAATTAGTATCAACATATTTATTTTTAAGACTAGAAGTATTACTAGAACAAAATAATTAATATGCCATAATCATAAAAGGTTAAGTAGGAAGTAGGTGCCCACATCTTTGGCTGAGCTATAACTTATGACATCGGAGTAAATGCTAGGATACTAGGCTAAAAAATAAAATAAGGATTGACATGGACATCATATAATGCAAACAAAAGAAGATTACAAAAGTTGGAGAGGAGATGGCAGACCTCCTAGGGATATTGCAACTCAAGGAATAGTATAGTTGTGAGTTACTGGGTTTTCTTTTTTGTCTAATATACAATAGATTCAGAACTGAAGAAGTTGGCCACTTTGAGATGTCAGTGGGAATGGTTTAAAAAATTTGTGACCAGCAGATGGCATAATGGTAGCATTGCTGGACTCCCATGTGGTTGACTGTGGTTTGAGTCCCTGACCCAGCAGCTTAAAACTCGGGCCAGATATATGTACATTTGCTCCCAAAATCCCAAGAGAATAGATGAGAAGGAATTGTGGTATGACCATTCCCCCTTGGGGGTGATTTTTCACTTTCTGTCTCTCTCTCCAGCAAGCACATGTACCTTATAGCAAAAGTCTCTCTTAATTTTTTTTAAAGCCCTTTCATAAGTCAGACTTCTCCAGTAAAAGGATCTGGAAAGAGGCATCCTAACAAGATGAAAAACTTTGTACAAAATTGCTCTAATTTATTCAAACAAAATGAAAAAACAAACAAACAAGCAAAACACAAAAAACAAAAAACAACAAAAACAAAACCAAAACTGTGGCCCCACTTGACCAACATCAGTACATGCTGGTTGGGGAGCCTAGACTTCCTGAGGCTGGAACAGGAAGTCTGTACCCAATGGGAGTGATGCCATGGAAGTCTGAGTAGAACCAGAGGCTTTCATCCCATAGTTTCCATGGAGACCACTGGCAGACTGGGTTTTGTCCCCACTTTGCAGTCACCAGGTACCCCTTCCCTGCCCCACTGGCTTGGTGTCAGTGGAAGCTACAGGGGTCACTCTCCCCTTTGGCCTAGAAAGCTTCAGATGGTGCAGAGGGGAGCTGCAGATCCTACCTGTACCCAGCAGTGATCAGGAGCCTTTGCCTGCCATGGAAACCTGGAATTTCACCTGTGGTAGACATGAGGCAGTGTCTCTCCTTCTTCTGCTGCAGGGGACTTCCAGGAAGCCACTGAAAGGAAAGATTAAGTAAGATGTGGAGTCTCATAACATAAGGCAGAAGGTCCAGAAAAAGCCTTTGAAAAAATCTCATTCATAATAAGTACTTACAGAAAAAGATAGGCATAAGAGGAGAACTTTCTCAAGTTGTAAAAAACACCTTCCAGAAAGAAAACTAACATTGTTCACAATGGTCAAGGACTGAACGATTTCTCCCTGAGGCTGGGAACAAAGAAAGGCTGCATTCATTTATCATTTATATTTAAATTGTACTGGAGTTCTAGGCTGCACAAGAAAAAGAAATAAACAGAAAAGAGATTGTAGAAGTAAGTGTCTTTATTTGAAAATTACATGATTTTGTATATAGAAATTTGTCAGGAATGCATACATACACAATTTATCAAGCTAATCATTTTTCAAAATATGAGTATATATGATCAATATTCAAAAATTAATTATACTTTTACTATCAAATTATCTGAAAATTAAGAAAACAGTTATATTCACAACAGCACGAAAGAACTAATTTATTAGTCATAAATTGAATGAAGTGTGAGAACTACTGCGCTGAAAACTAGAAAATATTCTCGACAGAAATTCAAGACCTAAAGAATTGAATAGATTTGCCATATTCATATATTAAAAGAGGCACTGTTTGTAATAAGTCAAATTAGTCTATAGATTTGTTATATCCTTGCTCATTCTAGCAGGCATTTTTTTCCCCTAGAAATTGAGAGATAACTCTAAATTTTATAGGAAAAGAGAAAGAAACTTCAATGATAATAATAATAATAATAAACTTTAAAGAAATTGGAGGACTTATATTATGTGGTTTCAAATTTTCTATACATCTACAATAATCAAGGCACAGCTTCCTCCAGATTATCATGGTTAGGTGTTTTCATTAACATGATTGTCGAGGTTGTGAGTTTACAGGTCTTACATTATTATGAACATAAACTGAATAAATTGATGTCATCTCGGTAGTTCTGTGATGTATTAGTTATTTTATTGTAAGATCAAATTACTTAACTAGAATATTCCATTTTCATTCACTTTCTATGAAATGCCAGGGTCTCATTGCTTTTTATGACTGAGTAGTATTCCATAATGTATATGTGCCACACTTTTTTCATCCATTCATCTGCATTTAACTCCCAGTGATTTGTTTTCTCAGAGGAATCTCTTCAGACCTTTCCCCTGTGGCAGCTCACCTGAATAGGTCTTCCTTGGGTTGCCTGGTGGCTGCTTGGTCCAGGAGCAATGGCACAGACTGTTGGGCTAATTACTTATTTTCTCTAAGCCTCCATTTTCTTATGTGCATAATGAGCATCACTGACCTCTTTCAATGAGGTTGTGATAATTTAACAGGATTTTCTCCATGTGCCAAACAACGGTAGCTGTTTCTCTCCGGGTCTCAAGCCAGAGAGACAGAAGATTGTGCACATTTCCCCAGCGATCCAGACCAGAGAGGAATTGGTACCTGTTAGAAAGCAAAGTCAGCATCGACTTAGGGGACCACTCAGCAGGGGAGACCCTCAGGAACCTACAGCCAAGTCAAGCCAATGCCGGAGAATTTGTACTCTTGGACAAATATTTTTACATCTTCTAAGTAGATAAGAATCCTCTGATTATACCTACTTCTTGGTAAATCCTATTCCATGGATTTGCATACTGGTTGCTGTACAAGTATTTACATGTGATAATTGTTAATAAAATTAGTGTAACTTGAAAATCTTAACCAAAAGACTATATGAAAAATGAATATATAATTAATGTTTCAAAGTTAAATCAATATTTCCAAAAATAAATTTTATAGAAATCAAGGAGTTTCAAATGTCCTTATTAAATGAGATCATTTTTAGCCCAAAATTCTAGTGAAAAATGTCTTTCTGGGGCCAGATGATGACAGAGGTAGAAGAATAGAGAGGGGATTGCATGGTGGCCATGCCCATGAGATGATGTCTCACCTTCTCCTTCTCTCTTCAGAAAGTGCATGCATCCTATTGCAAAAATAAATAAATAGATAAATAAATAAATAAAAATAGAAAATAAAAAAATCACTTTTAGATTGTAAATGTGTTATACTTCAGCTGCTAAATATTTTATGATGAAATGAACAAGATATCCTTGAGAAAAATTGATCACATGGCACAATCAGGTTATGTTGTATTTGAATAGAAAAATTCTTAAACAGATATCACATTCCCTAGCTTGGTAGTTAACTAAGGTGTTACTGTCCTGAAAGTTTTATAAAAATGTGTATAGAAAGATGACTTTCAATAACATGTAGGTAGGTTCAGAAGGATACAGGGAGAAAGAAAAGCTGACTGAAAACAAGTTGGTAAATTTGAAAATGCTATTAAAACTGATGCTGACTACATTTAATAATCACATCACTGTTCATTACATTATGAGGCGATAGGTCCCACCAGCAAAGAAGGTCTCCCAAGTCTGTTAGTAACAGTGCTCTGTCAGCAATTTCTCCAGCATCTTCCATCTCCATGGCCTTCTGTTGTTTCTCATTTTTTAGAGTATTGACCCTGAAAGTTAACACTTTAACCTTTATTTGCTATTGCCACTCTTTTTGATTACTTACTTTATTACATTTATTGTATTAGGTTCAGAGTTTCAGTCGAGGTCCTATCAGTTTAAACATGGAGGTGAATTCTCATATCTTTTTAGTGTTTTTCTTTTTAATATTTAATTTATTTTATACTTTTTACTAACATTTAATTGTACATCTTCATTGGGTACAATAAAGTTTTTCAAAAGATGTATGCAGTGTATGATCATAAAATCAAGGATATTACCATGTTTGCCATTTTCAACAAAGAACATTACATTATATTGTGCACTTTTGATGTTCCTTCTAACAGTTTAATTTTCTTTTTAGGATATATATGTATATATATGATTGGCAACACCCTTCTTATCCCTTGAATAGAAAAACCTCTTGCCTTGTTTACATGCATTCTTGTGTTTGTTGGTCATTTTTCTCAACCACAGTAGCCTGCTTTCCTTCTAAGCCTTCGAATCCTTAGTTTCTGCCAGAGTGCAGGTATTCTTTAAGTGTTAAGTGGGGATACACAGCATTTGTCTTTCATGGTCAGATCTTTGAATATTTTTCTATTCTAATTCATGTCAGGCTTTTAAGTTGAGTAAAGCGATATCAGTAATTTGTTTAAAATGGCCAGTAGGTGGTGGTGGTTGAGGTACTGGACTCCCATATGGCTGGGGGCAGTTTCAGTCCTGGATCTGTCAGCTTGAAACTCATGGCAGGTGCATGCGCATACATGCCTAAAATCCCAAGAAGAGAAAGAAGGAGAAGGGAATGCAACGTGGCCACCCCCTACCCCCAGTGATTTCTCACTTTCCCTCTCACTGTCTGTCTCTGTCTCTCTCTCTCTGACAAGTGCGTGTGCCCTATGGCAAAATTGTTTAAAAAAATACATAGTGCACCAATATTGTTCAGTTCAAGGACCCCTTACTGCTCAGGGGAATCCTTTCATTAATTACTATTTTTCAGTGTTACAAAAGGTGTACTGGTACCACCATTTATTATAAAAAATCTTTTATATATAAAGATTTTGTATATAAATTATGACTGGTTATAATTTTAATATTTTTCTTCTTTTGAACTGCTGGATCAATTTTCATTGGGATTCTGAAAAAGAAAATCAGGTACTGAGATTGAAAATATCATTTTTTGGCCAATTTTATAAAATTTATATGCTTGATTTAACATGTCAGCAAAAGATCTTATATCCAGTACCAAAATATTGCTCTCTCTAATGACAATATGTAATTATTGATTTTACCAATCTTTATAACCTGTACATTGTTTTTAACCAAAGCTAATAAAGAGAACTTATTCTCCAAAAAGAAAAGGTCAATTTCTCCTAAAACATAGAATATTATCAGTTTGTTTTCTCTTGTTTATATTCTAACTATAACTTTCTCTTTAGAAACAAAACACAAACTTGAATACACACATGTATAAAAAGTTTAAGAGACAAATTCATAAATCCATATATTTTTATAAGACTAGTTGGGTATTGAGTGTAAGGATTATTTCATTTATCATCCCTCCATTATTTAACTTTTCATATATTGGTTGTGTGATACATATTTTACACACAATAAAGTAAATTCACTAAAAAAGTGTACAACTAATTTACAGTAGTGAAGAAAATGTTTCCAAGTAATTTACACCTAGTTATTAAAAATAATTTTTCTGTGCCTTTAAGCAGTATTATTTTAGTTATTCTATCAAATATAAGGTAGAGATAATTAAATTTCAGTTAGAAAAATGGCAAGATTAAAGAAATAACGGATTTGTTCTCTCACGTCTATCATCATAACCAAGTAGGTAAATAAAAGAAAAATAAAACTTTGACAAAACATAAAGCATCAAATAAAGCAGGTATAAATATATCAGAGTATGGGGTTGGCAAGTGGCATGGTGGTTAAGGGCACTGGACTCCCACATGTCCTATCGCAGTTCAAGTCCTGGACCTGGCGACTTGCTTTCTCACTTTATCTCTCTCTCTCTCTCTGTCATTCTCTGGTCAAATTAAAATAAACAAATAAATGAAAATTTAATAATTCTTTAAAAAATACAAGAATAAGCTGTAGTAAACAAAAAATATACAAGAAGCCTAGAAATGAATAATGGATTCACTTTGAAGTAATGTAAGTATTACAGAAAATCACATGACTCGAGGTCTAAAACAACTCAAAGAAAAAATTAGAACAGGAAAGGAGAATGAAGTAATCAGATAACATGTGCCTGCCTTGGGTCCACATTGACGATTTTCTGTCTTCATACCCTTGGGCACTATTTGCTTATGCCTGCCATTTCGAAACTCTAAAACAAAAGACAGAAACACTCCTGAGACTCTGTCTTCAAATTTTACCTGTAAAAAGTTATCACTGTCCTTAAGTAATTACATGAATAGACCATTTATATTGTGTGGCTGCTCAGAGAGTTTGGATTCTGTAGAGAACTGCAGCAGCATTACTATGTTAATCTTGGGGTGCTTTATGGGCCACCAACAGAGCTCCATTACTGAGTGTTTTGGACTGAAATATATTCCCAAAAGGATAAGGCAGATTTCTAATCTTCAGTACCCCAAATAATGATATTTCATTCGAAAGTGAATTTTTTCAGGTCCAATGAGATAAGAGGAGGTAGTACTGGTGTAGGATGGTCAACATCTCATGTCCAACATGACTAGTGTTTTCAAATGGATGTGGCCATCTAAGGCAGGAGCTCATGAAGAGAGAACCATATGACAGCAAGGGCAGGGAAGTACCAAGGGTCATGGGAGTCACCAGGAGCTTGAACAGGCAGGGAAGAATTCCCCTCTAGAAACTCTGGAGAGAGTATGGCCCTGACAATATATTAATTTTGTAACTTTTAACATCCAGAACTGTGAGCCAAAAAATTTATGTCATTTTAAGTAAACCACCTATAGAAAACTACTAGATCCAGCAGTAGAGAAGGGAAGTACAATAATAATGTGATCTTAGGTCACTAATTGACCTCAGCTGCCTTAAATATACCCTTAATAAAATCATATTAATCATAATACCATAATAAAATTGTCACTGTTGTCCTTAGATGACCTTGAGTTCCTGCCATCGAAGTTTGCCCTATTGTTAGATACAGTATTCTTATACTAAAAATTCATGTTGTACCCCACCAAAAAAACAAATATATATATAT
>NW_006159681.1:6059856-6060676 GCF_000334495.1 Tupaia belangeri chinensis | reverse complement strand
AAACAAAAACACGTATTTGATGACTGCAGTGAGCTGTATGGGCCCAGCTGGTTTCTACTTTATAGTATGCTCTTTCTACTCACTGGGGTTTATGCCTAAAGTCAGACTTGAGTTCATGTATAGGTATGTGTCAGCTGTGATAACTATTGGATATATTTAGACTAATTAAGTTCACTGGCAGATCATTTGAATGGGGAGGGGGAGGCATGGAGGGCAACCGTGGATGCCAGGGACAATGTGGGAGGAGGATGGGTCATAGCAGAGGGAGGGGGATGGGGAATCTAGGATGGCAAAACAAAAGGCAAGGTATGCAGGACATAAGAATTGGGAAATTATTTGCTGAGAACATGTATGTTGATGTGCTTGATTGAGCCAATGCACACTGTATTTTGGATGGAAAATTCATTTGTGTGTTGTGATGGAAAACAAAATTATAATAAAAAATAAATTAAAACAAACAAACAAACAAAAAAACCCAAAAACACTCAGTGGAGTGCCTGGGATATACTAAGAGTTCAGTTAAAGTCTTTTTCTAAATGAGTGCACTAAATAGATCCTCAGGGGATGATTCCTGGACTGATCAGTTAAAGTTCTTTGCCTGTCTCCCTTCTTTTTTTTAAATTTAAATTTATTTATTTACATTCATTCACTGTACATCATTACAACATACAAAATGAGATTTTCCATCCAGAGCAAACTGTATATTGGCTCATACAAACACATTAACATACATGTTATTGTCAACAAACGTTTAATTTTCCATTTCTTGTTTCCTGTATGTTTTGCTTTTTTTCCCCCCATCCTTGATTCCCTATCTCTT
>NW_006159681.1:6028237-6059511 GCF_000334495.1 Tupaia belangeri chinensis | reverse complement strand
TAAATGAGAATGTAAATTAAGTTAAAAAAAAAGGTTTCCTGTCTCCTTTCTCAACAAGATTCCCATGATCTTCAACATATCTCATAAGTAGTGTTTTAAAATTCTAGTTAGTATATCTGAAACATTCAGTTGAACAATGATTTAGCATTCTCATTTACGTATTTTGATAGATTGATAATGTACAACATGTTTTGAAATATGTATATTTTGTAGAATGACCAAATTGAACCAGTAAATATAATAAACATTTTTTGTCACAAGAACACTTAAAATCTTTTTTTTTTGAGAGGTTTCTTCACTATAGGGCGCGTGCGCTCGCCGGACAGACAGAGAGAAACAGAGAGACAGAAAGCGAGAAATCACCCCCCAGGGGGGATGGTCACACCGCAATCCCTTCTCCTCCATTCTCCTCTCCGGATCTTGGGCATGCACGCACATGCACCTGGCGTGACTTAAAGCCACCTGGTCCAGGACGTGAACCGCAGTCGACTACGTGGGAGTCCGGCGACATAGCTATTACGCTAACTGCTGGTTCCCAACACTTAAAATCTTTTAGCAATGTTTAAAAATATAATAGATCTTCAGTCACCATATTGTACAATAGAACTCTTGAACTTATTGTTCCAATCTCACTGAAATTTTGTGTCATTTGACTAACATTTCCCCATCCTCTTTACCCTCCACCTTTAGCACCTTGTAACGACCATTCTATTCTCTACTTCTATGAGTACAACATTTTTAGAATTCACAAGATAATGTGGTATTTTTCTTTCTGTGCCTGGCTTATTTTACTTAACACAATATTCTATATGTTCATTCATGTGGTCTCAAATGACAGTGTCTCTTTTTAAAGTCCTTGACCCATTATTTGGGAAAGTTCTTAACACTCTCATTCAAAGAAAGACATTTACTGAACTCAATATATATTAGGCACTCCACTGAGTATTGAGTACAAAAGCACTTAGATAAAGATGAAAAATATTACTGTTATTCAAGTCCCAGGCCTAGAGGTTTGAAAATCACACCAGGTGCATGGGCATGTGTGCCCAAAATCTTGAGCAGAAAATTGAGATGGGATTCTGGCATGGTCATCACCACTGGGGATGTGGGAAAGTGAGAAATTACTTTTGCTCTCTTTGTCTCTCTGTCTCTCTCCAGTGAGTGCATGTGCCCTACGGTGAAAATGTAAAAAAATTTAAAAAGCCCACCAACAAAAATGAAAATCTGGCATTTAAAAAAGTGTATCACACGGATATATTGTGGGTAAATATACAGAGGTAGTCTGTGAGAGCTGGTTGATTTTCAAGGTTTGGGCTTTTGGGATTTCAACATTTAGGACTTTAATCTTTAGGAATTGTGTTTATTTTATTAATTAATTAATTATTATCATTATTTAATTTGCTATAGGACACACAAACTCACCAGAGAAAGACATGGGGACAGAGACAGAGATAGATAGATAGATATATTGAGAGAGCAAGCCCCCATGTCCAGTACTTGAACTGCAGTCGACCATGTGGGAATTCAGCACCTCAACCACCACATCTATTAGCCCTTAGACTAAAATCTTAAGAGTTGTTACTTACAGATAGAGAGACAATGGAAATTTTTGTATTATACTTAGTTATCAAAATATTTTCTAAATTCCCCACTACATAGAGATAGATAGATAGATAGATGATAGATAATTTTTAAAGTATATATATAAACATATACATAAATACATAAACATTTATAATAAAAATATTTACTTACTTTTTAATTTAAAATTATTTTATCATATTGTGGTTAGACTATTGTCCATTCATATCAAATGAATCTCTCAACCACTGTCCTTTTGTTCCAGATTAATTTTATTCAAAAATTTACTTGTAAAGTTTTCTCAATTGAAACACTAAGTCTGGTTTTCACCAAATGAACATGACATACAGATGCATGCTTACTACTTTATTCTTTAAAAAGGGAATTGTGATTGAACTTTAACAATTTTAGACTTTAGGGATTTTGCTCTTTTAGGATTTCAACTTTTGAGAATTATAGTATTCCAACTTATGTGTTTTTTTGGACTATAATTACTATTACTACATTTTCTCCAACACTTACATTTGGTCTTTTTGATATAGCCATTCCTACAAGTATGAGGTGATTTTTTTTTTTATCTCATTATGGTTTGAATTTGCATTTCACGAATAATTAGTGACAAGAAACATTTTTGCATATATCTTTCTGTCATTTGTATGAGTTCTTTTGAGAAATGTCTATTCAGATTATTTGTCCATCTTTAAATAGAATGATTCATTTTCTTGCCATTATGTTGAGTTCTTCATATGTTTTTATAGTAATCTGTCATTAAATATAAGGTTTGCAAATATTTCTCCCATTCCATTGGTTGTTCTTTTACTCTGTTGATTATTTTCTTGGCTATGCGACATTTTGGTTTGTATTTTTTCTTTTGTTGCTTCAGTTTTGGCTCTATAAAAATTTATTGATCAGATTAATGTCATGAGGCATTCTCCCCATATTTTCTTCTAGCCATTTCATAGCTTTGGGTCTTGCTTTGAGATATTTAACCAACTTTGAGCTGATTTTTGTATCTGATGTGAAAAAAGAAGCTAATTTCATCCTCCTTCACATTGATAGTCAGTTGTCCAAAAACCATTTATTGAAGAGAGTATCCTTGCTACCATGTGTGGTCTTGGAAGCTTTGTCGAAAATCAATTGAAAATAAATGCATGGATTATTTCCACATAGTGGAATAGAATCAATGTGTCTGTTTTTATGCCAGTACTATGCTGCTTTAATTACTATTGATGATCAATATTTTTTTAAATTTCTCTTTTAATTTTTATTGAATCTTTGTTGTTCAGGAGCATACTATTTAATTTCCATGTACTTTTGAATTTTCTGAAATTCCCCTTTGTTATTGATTTCTAGTTTTATAGCATTGTGATCAGAAAATACACTTAATAAAATTTCAATCTTCTTACAGATGATAAGACATGGTTTATAACCTAACATATGATCTATCTTGGAGAATACATAATGTGTGCTTAAGAAGAAAGTATATTCTATTTATAATGAATAGAATGTTTTCTGTAGGTCTGTTAAGTTTATTTGGTCTAAAGTATAATTTACACCTGATGTTTCCTTATTGATTTTCTGTCTAGATGATTTGCCTGATCAGGATTTATTTCTTCTTATCATAATTAAGTTTCAAATCTAGAAAGCATAGAAGACCTACATTCAGAACCCAGCCCCTATTATGCTGCCATCCTTTTTTTTTTTTCTTTAGAATACATTCATCTCTCACCAGAGTCACTCAATTCCAATTTCTCTGAGAAGGATGCTTAATTAACTCTCAACCTACATTCCTTTATCTATAAAAGAAATGTATCAATATATACTAAATATGATTGTTATTAAGAACAAATGATTATGTACATTAAATAAATGTATGAGTATTTGGTTATTCAAAAATACTAGAGGTTATGGATATTATGTATTTGATTTATAGAGGTGCCTTTGGGACACTTGCACTCACTAGGGAGAGAGAGAGACAAAGACTGTGAGACGGAAAGTGAGAAATTACTCCCCAGGAGGAATGGTCACACCACAATCTCTTCTCCTCCATTCTTCTCCTGAGATTTTGAACACTCAAGCCCATGGGCCCAGCATCAGTTTCAAGCCACTGGGTCTGGGTCTCAAAATGTAGTTGTCCATATGGGAGTCAAGGGACATAACTGTCACACTATCTGCTGGCCCAAAAAATATTATTCATTTTTAAGGCTTTTTTCATGCACTGCCTTGGCCTGTGTGGCAGAGGGACATGGAATTCTGAGTGGAAGTGGTCAGTGGATTGAGAAAGAACAGACAGACTGACAAGTAGAGAAAAGTGGGGATTGGGCAGACTGAGGGTGTCTGGTGTAGAACACCATGGTCCTGAGCCATCCCCAGGTTTATTCTTTTATACAGCAATGGGGGAAGCTGAAGGTAAGGCCAGGTATTTTCTATTGTCATGGCTGTGGAACATCTTTCATCCTATGGTTCTTGCGTCTCATGGTTTTAGACAAGTTTCCCCTGGCATTCTCTGACTGACAATCAGCTTCCTTTAATTTACACTGTCCTGTCAGTGCAACAGCAGACTATGTCTTTGTTAAAGCTTTTGTTTGCCCTGCAGCATCAGCACAAAGATCATATTTACTTTAAAGGTTGTTTTGTCCAGATCTGGCTGCTCTCTACATCTCCCCCTTTTTCTTTATCTATTTGGAGTTCATGGAGCTGGATAGCTGCTGCATGGAGTTTTCCTGGGAGGTTGTGTAGACTGTGTAATCAAAATATTCATCATGGCCAAAACTAATGAAGAAACTGTAATCAGTACTCTCTGACCTTTTACTAATTGCTGTTTTCTTGGTCAGACATTTTTTCTCTCCCCATGTTAGAAGTTGGATCATCTGTGTCAATTTCACTTTTCTTAATTTCTTCTTTACTTTCTTGGGTATTTTGTCCAGATTTAAGTCCTGCATCCTCTTCTGTATCTGGTTCATTGGCTTTTCCTCCCATTGTTCCATTGTCCAATGGCCTCACTAGATGAGCTGGAAACAACACTGGTTTCAGTGGTGATTCTGGAAAAATACAAGCACAACCTTTACCCCACACTAATACTGGGTTAGGTCCCTTCCACTCTTCTGAACTGAGATCTTTTCATTTTGCATATTGAGGTGTAGCTTTTTCTATCCCTTGGTAATTAATTTCCTGAGCTGCAAGGCCCTCTGATGTGGCTTTCCAAAAATTTAAAGTTTATAATGTAAAAGAAATTTTAGAGTGAGGAGTTACGATTACTCTATCTCATCCTTTCTTTTTCTAATTGAGTTTTTAAACACGAGTTGGCCCTTTCTACTATTGCTTGACATTGAGGATTGTAAGGTATGCCTGTATTATGATGAACATGGAAAATGTCACAACATTGTTGAAAAGCTTTACTAGTGTGATAGGCCATTGTCGGTTTTTATATATCTTGGTTTTACCATTACTGCTATTTCTGCAAGGCAATGTGTGATTACATGTTTGGCCACTTCTCCTGTCAAAGAAGAAACAAAAATGAAACTTGAAT
The DNA here is from genome assembly GCF_000334495.1 of Tupaia belangeri chinensis. NCBI lineage: Eukaryota > Metazoa > Chordata > Mammalia > Scandentia > Tupaiidae > Tupaia > Tupaia belangeri. The sequence goes on along the minus strand of NW_006159681.1, from coordinate 6,054,401 downwards.
AAGTAGCGATAGTGACAGGTAAGTAACTTTGTCACCTGAAGGGACATAATGAGTTACATCCATTTGCCAAATGTTATTAGGGGCTAAACATCTAGGGTTAACTCCCATAGGAAGAGAGAGAAGAAAAGGAACACAATTTGGACAATTTTTGACAATATTTCATGCTTGTTGTCTGGTGATAGAAAATTGTTTGTATAGGGCAGCAACATTTTGATGCAAAAGGTTATGTGAGTGTTTGGCCTAAACTTCAAGAGTTTCTGAGATAACAGCTACAAGCTGAGCATCAGCTTGGTGGTTTCAAAAGTAAGGGCTCCAGGGAGATTAGAATTAGCTCCTATATGACCAATGAAGAGTAGGAGTTTTCATTTTTGTAACAGATTTTGGACTTGCAGAAGAGCATGAAAAGGGCTTTCCTTTGATATGTTCACAAGAATAGTGGCTTAAATTTTTTTTAATAAGTGAGACTACATTAAAACTGTCTGAATAGATATTTAGAGTCTAATGTGGGAAGTCTGTAAGGCAACATTTACAGTGCAAAGTTCTGCACACTGTGCAGTGCAAGATTGGCTACATATGACTTTTGCTTGGTTTTGTGACCACTATCCTGCGTGTCCACTGCTAGATTCATTAGTGAATATTACTATAGCATTTGAAATAGGCTTAGGTGAAACTATTTTGGGAAAAAGGAAAGAAGTAGTGTAGGCAATAGAGTATGAAGGGTAATGACATTCAATCTGCCTAGAAAAGTTAGTAAAAGCTATTTTCCAATCAAGATCTAATTGCCATAGTGCATGCTGTTGTTCTTTAGAGAAAGGAACTATGATAGAGGTTCACATTGAATATAGAAGCATTAAAAATGGTTATAGATTCCAGAGACAATGTGAGAAGAGGGTGGGAGAAGGGAGACAGTGTAGGGCAAGAAATTAAGAAGTAAAATAGAGAGGCAAAACATTTATAGGACATACAAATGGTTTATTATCTGTTAATGATTATGTATCCTCAACTGGACAGGTGTGAAGTGCACTCATGTTGGGTAAATTCAACTGACAAGACTAGTGATGAATAATGATTAAAGGTATAAAATGAAAATAAATAAATAATAAATAATAGTAGAATGGTATATATTCTTCCTTTTATTATAAGTGCAGCTACTATTGGAAATGGTGTAAGAGACTGTAGAAGAGATGATTGCAGATGTAACCATTCAAGGACCCTCTGAAGCTTCCAGTTGGCCCCAGTGAGTATGAGGTTGGAAAAATTAGGGTAGTTATAGGCAGTTCTTTGTCTACTGTGACAAATAGACATTGTGAATGGCTAGTTCTATTAATTCAGTAGCCATTTTGAATGGCTAGTTCTATTAACTCAGTTCTTTTGGGGTAAGCTTCCTTGGAGAAACACATTGAAGATCTCCTTTTAAGATGTCAAAAAATGGTCACAGCTGACCAGTGGTTAACTTTAAATTGGGTTGTGACAATTTAATGTTCCCTAGTACCTTCTGAAAATCATTTAATGTTTTTAAGAAATCTAATTGAATTAAAAACTTCTGAGGACAAATTTGTTTGCCAAAGATAATATATCCTAAGTAATTAAAAGAAACCATTGTACTTTTTCAGGGGCTACAATTAGTGCCCTTGTTGTAGCCTCAACTGGGTGTCTGCAAACAGTTCTAATAATTTTTGTATCAGAAAAGGCTAGGAGAATGTCCTCCATGTAATGAGTAATAGAGTGATCAAGATATTGTCATCTCATACTTAGAAAAGCTTCTCCCAAAAATAGGCTGACATAAAGTAAGACTATTAGACATGCCCTGTAGCAAAACTTTCCATTGGTATCCAGTTAAGGGCTCTCTATGGTTAGTAGAGGGCACAGAAAAGGCAAAATGTTGGCAATCTTTAGATGTAATGGAATAGTATAAAAACTATCTTTAAGGTCTACATAATCAAATGAAAGTGGAGAGGAATGGATGTAGGGCTAGGAAGACCAGGTTGTAATGGTCTCATTACTTGCATAGTGGCATTGACCTTTCTGAAAACTTGTAGCAACCTTTATTTTCCAGATTTTTTCATGAATAACAAAATACAAGAGTTACAAGGACTAAAAGAAGCTTCAGTGTGTTTCAATTTTAGCTGTTCTTGAACAAGTTGTCTAGCTACTTCAATTTTTTCCCCAGTTAGGTGCCATTGGTCAACCCAGATAGGCTCCTCTGAAAGCCAATTTATTGTAGCAGCAGTCCTAATGATTGGGGATCTATTAGGGCCCCTATCTGAAATTTGTATCTGAGTGCTCTAATCCTTTGTTGTCTAAGTTTTGTAATGTTGGCACATGGGGTTGTTGACCCTGAGCCATCTTTCCCTGGTTCAGCATCATGTGTGTTTTCAGGTAAAGAAGGATTATATAAATGCAAACCCACTTTGTGAAGTACATCTCACCACCATAAATTCAAAGGTACATCAGACAAAACATAATGTTGAAACTGTCCCATATGACCTTTCTCATCTGTCCAAGTAAGAATGGCAGAACTCCGTTGGTGAGTTAACATATCCTAACCCTTCCAATGTAGAGTTAGTAAATCCACAGGGCCAAGTTTTGGGCCAATGTTTTTTGGCTATTACTGAAACATCAGCACCAGTATCTAAAAACCCCTAAAATTTCCAGCCTTGAATAGTTAGAGTATACATCAGTTGAGTTTCTTGGATAGCATGAAAAAGGTAGGACTGGTCTGAGGATTTAAATCCTCATTGTCCTCTGGGCTCTACAGTAAATACCTGTCCTTATAAGACTGCCAGTGAGAAGCCATCTGAGCTGTGAATTGCCTGTTTCAGGGACTAGTGCAGCTGAAGAATTTCTGCTCCAACTTCACCCTCTATATTCCCAATTCTAGACAGGTAGGATCACTTCTGTATTCTCTGTCTCTTTAATTTTTTGTTTTAATTTTTAAAGTAAAGATTTTCCTTTTTGTTCTCTCCTTTATCTTGCTAATTCTCACTTTTCCTTCCCTCCCACATAGGACAGGCCAATCTCAGGCCCTCTCAGAAGCCATCTACATCAAAGATGTAAGCTTCTCCTTTCATGCAGTTTTCGTTTTTTGTGTTTAAATTTTTCTTTCTTTTTGTATTTTTTTCTTTGCTTTCTTTTCCTTTTTCTTTAACTTTTCCTTTTTCAATTTGCTGCTCAGCCCCACACTCTGAATATCTAAACAGGTCTAGGTGCATGGTAGCCAAACATCTGAATACTTTTAGTATCAGAGAAATCAGTCCTCAATTCCCACTAAAACTATTGTACTAAGGGAGAAACTCCTCTTCATAAGTCTGAACTCAAAACTATCTCTGTGGATACCATGTTGCAAAACACAGTAATGGAGACAAATTGGCACAGAAGTACCTCCAACAAGTTAGCCAAAAGTGAATATACCACCAAAGACTAAAATTCAGAGAAGAGAGACTGCATAATGAGCAGCAGGGAGAAGGATGGAATTGCAGAGAGAGCACAGCTTATTTCCTCCTGCACCCCTCTGAACTATCAGTTGAAACACAAAGCTCAGTCGAGGTGCACCTCTTCTCTAGAAACCAGGAAGTCTTCATAATATCTAATTCCAACAACTCAGATTTAACTCCAAGAAATTAGGAAGAAATGTATCATCCATTAGATGACTAGAAACCACTGCAGGGCATAAGAAATATGAGAAACCAGGAAAATATCTCTCCCCCAAGGGAAAAAAAAAACACCTCATCATCCACAGATGGTACAGTGGAGCTTATGGAAATGTCAGATAATAAATTTAGAATTTTTTTTTTTGGAGAGGTTTTCACTATAGGGCACATGTGCTCACCAGACAGACAGAGGGAGACATACAGACAGAAAGTGAGAAATCACCACCCCGGGGGGTTGGTCATGCCGCAATCCCCTCTCCTCCATCCTCCTCTCAGGATCTTGGGCACGCACGCACGCACATGTGCCCGGCGTGAGTTTTAAGCCACTGGGTCCGTTGACTACGTGGGAGTCCAGCGACATAGCCATTATGCTAACTGCTAGTTCCCATAAATTCAGAATATTCATAGTGATAGAACTAAATGAGATGCAAGAGAAGAGACAATAAATTCCAGAAGATGCAAGAGAAAAGAGACAATGAGTTCTGGGAGGTGAGGAAGTTCTTGCATGATTTGAAAGAGGAAATATATACCATAAAAATTAATCAAATGTAACTGTTAGAGGTGAGGTTTGTAATACAGGAAATAAAAACCGCCCTTGAAAGTATCAGAAGCAGATTAGATCATGCAGAAAATCAAATCTCAGATGAAGAAAACAAAACCTCTGACCAGAAAAATTCACCAAAAAGATTGAGAAAATATCCACCAAAAATGAGAATAATATACAAGAAATACTAGGTACTATTAACATTCAGATGACTAGTATCCCAAAAGGTAAAGACACTGAGGACAATGATAATCTATTCCACGAAATCCTAAAAAAATAACAATAAAAAAACTTCCCAAACCTAGAGAGGCATTCAAATATCCAGATCCAAGAAATACAGAATCAACCGAAGATGATATTTTGAGTCACAGCATAGTCAAATTGACCAAAATCACAGACAAAGATGAGATACTAAAATTGGGAAGAGAGAAATGTCAAGTTACTTACAAAGGTATCCCATCAGGCTAACATCAGATATCTCACTGGAAACAATGAAAGCAAGGAAAGAATGGGAAATATAATCAAAATGTTACATGAAAAACAATTCCACCAAGAATACTATACCCAACCAGATTATCCTTCAAATGGGAAGAAAATACAGAAACATTCTCAGATAAACAAAACCTGAAAGAATCTACCAACATCAGAGCAGTTCTCCAAGAAGTTATGAATAGAGTCCTATATCAGGAAAACAAAAGACAGACACACAGAAATAATAGGAAAAAACAAAACAAAACAAAACAAAACAAAACAAAAAAAGAAAATGGCCAACTTAATTAATAACATTGAGTGTTAACTTCCAGAATTTAAACAGAAAAATCTGACTAAAACATTACAATTTTTTTCTAAGCTTTGTTTTCCAGATTTAAGGATTTTTGTCTTCTTTGGAGCTGCTAATAGGTTAAGCAAGTTCTTAATTTTACCTTTTTGAGGTAAATCGAAACAAACTTTTCTCCCTTCCTGATCCCTCTATAATCAGAAGATATTTGGGAGTATTCTTATTTTGTGACAGAATGATTATTTGCATAAATTTAATAATTTCTGTTGCCTTCCATCAGAAATTGGAAATACTGGTTATTGCCAGGACTTTGACTGGAATGTCATTTCTGAAGATATGACCAGAAAGCTAAGGAACTGAGGAAGATATCAAGAAAACCAACGAAATCTCTTGGAAAGATTGCCTGGTACCATAATTAGTTCTGCCTGGCACCTGGCAGGTAAGTAAAGAATGTCACTTCCTGACAGACACCCCCACTTCCCGTACCCAAAAAAAAAAAAAAAAAATCCCTCACCTACAGCTACTTAAAAGCACAGTCAGATGGTGAGTTCCTGACTTGGCTCATTAGCCCTGGGAGTCTTTTGTAGAGTCTAATCTGAAGTTCCTTATAAAATGTTCTGGCAAAGCCAATTAAACCAATTAGTATTCTTATGGAGCTTTGTGAAAATAACAGACCAAATTGACTAATTTTTTTTCAAATAAATTAGTTTATGCTTTTCTTTGGTAAAAGGGGGAATGGAGAGAGAAAAAATGTTCCAGAAGAAAGTTACAGTGCACTTATTACTAGATTTTTAGCTTTGTCTGTATTTGTTTTTTTTGTGTTCTTAGTAACTACCTACTATTTGAACAGATTCCTAACCTTTTTCCTGGCGTTAAGTCTTAAGCAAAATTTTCATAAAGTTTTAAAAATTTTTATGTATTAAAGTTAAAACTGCTTTTTTTGAAATTAAAGACCACATAAAAAATAATAAAATACCTATTTAATGACTGCAGTAAGCTATATAGCCTTAGCTAGGTGGTACTTTATAGTATGTTTATTCTATTCACTGAGTTTTATATCTGAAGTCAGACATGTGTTCATATATATGTATATATCAGCTGCACTTGCTATATTTAGATTAACTTGAAAATATTTAGATTAATATATTTTATGAATTAATAAAATATGACAGAAAAAAGTATGAAAAAATGTAGATACCAGAGACAGTGGGGGAAGAGGGTGAGAAATGGCAGAAGGTGAGAGGGAGTCAGTGAAGAGTGGAAAAGAAGAAACAAAATATATAAGAAATGAGAAATGGAAAATTAGTTGTTGATAACATGTATGGTACTATCCTTGATTGAGCCAATATACAGTATATTCTGGATGGGAAAACTTATTTTTGAATGCTGTAATGATGTACAGTAAATAAATGTAAAATAAATTAAAATTTAAGAGAAAAAGAACACATCTGTCTAGTAATAAGATGGAGAATACTGATGTGGAACAGACATTCCTCATGCCTGTTATTTCCAAATGATTGTATTTGCAAAATGAGGAAAACAAATACGACATGTCAAAAGGAAATTTGCCTATTGGATGGGACATTTTCTTTAAAAATGTATACCAAGGTTAAAATCTTGGCTTTTTCCAGTACTTTTGTGGATTTTTTTTTTTAAAGTTTAGATACCTGATCCACTTGGAGCTATTCTTGTGTATTGTATAAATCTAATTTTATCTTTTGCCAAATGCTTACCTGGTTGTCTAAGCACAATGGACAACTTTCATCATTTATAAAAAAAGTTTATCTTTCCCCCTGTTGAGATATCACCTTTACCATATAATAAATATATGCTATTCCCTAAAAATAAAAATAAAAATAAAAATAAAAAAGACCATAGGCAGGCAGGCAAGAGCACAAGTTGTGCCACATGGTCAGAGTTAAGAAATTAAATAATTTGAAAAGCTAAAAGGCTGAAGCTATAACCTATATCTTGCCTGAATAATCTGCATTTATTACCCCTGGGGTCATTATCAATCCTTTTAATAACATACTATTCCTTCCCAAAATGAATCCTACTGTGCCCTGTGGCAGAGGTCCATAAACTCCAGTAGGAATAACCTGTGGACCCATGCTAGGCGTTACTACTCACTGAAGGTCGAACTGAGGTCCAATCCTGAGCTACCTCAGAGATCTCCTATAGAGATCTCTGATTGTTTGTGGCTGGTAAATATCCTCTGTTAGGATCTCTGGCTGGGCAGTGTCACAAAAGACACTGCGGCTGCCCCTAGTATTTGGTGGGGTCAGAGCTTGCCCCTCTTCCCATTTCCTGGGGGATGGAAGAGGCTTTTCATCTATGTCTGCTCCAGACCTGCATGCATTAATGTCTACCTCTATGGCACCAGGAGCATATTCCTGGTACTTGTGCTGAGCTCCTTTGTATTTCAGCAATGGATATCTCTGTTTGGGCATGCGACTGTCACAAGCAAAGTGTCCCATCCTGCCGCAGTTAAAGCAGCTAGCTTTTTTATTTGTTTTGGATTATTTTTATAAAGACAGTGGTCATAGCCATACCCTGAATTTGCAGCTCTCCAAAATGCTGACACAGTCTAATGTAATCAGTTATTTTGCTCTTTATCTGATATGGGATAATGGAGGCCCTACAGGGAATGTTAGTATTTTCAAAAACCAATTGTTTTTCAACAAAATTTGTCCTGCTTCTGGGTTAGAAATCACCTACCCTATGGCTTTTGCCAAATGGGATACAAAATCTTGGTAGGACTTACTGGGCCCCTGGCAGATACTCAACAATTACCTGACCGTCTGCTTTTCCTGGAAGTCTCCTCCAACATCTCAAACAGATTATATTTATTTGCTAGTATGCTTGTAGGGTATATCCCAGCTGATTAACAATATCAGAGAAGTTACCTGTCCCTGTCAATACTTCAAATGTGATAGTACTCCATGTTGTTGGTTTCGATTTGCCTGTTCTTGGGCTTCCTCAAAGCAATCTGCTGTCTATAAAAGATAATCACCTCCAGCCAAGCATACCTTACCTAACACCTGCTAATAATTAGGAAGCCCTGACTGAGTAGCTGTTTCTAATACAGCCATTGCATATGGTACCACAGGACCATACTGCATGCAAGCCCTTTTTAATTCTTTTAGATTTTTTGAAGGACACGGACTCACATTGGCACATTGTTTGTCCTGAATTATTACAGTCCTCCATGACTCCATTACATGGAGCCTCCATGACTGGACATGTTAGTTTAAATCGTGCAATGTCTTCCCCTCTCTCCATAGCTCTCTGAGGAGGGATTAAGTTCAGAGGAGACTTTTCTTTCCTTGTGTACTCTTCTCTACTTGAGGATTCTAAAGGAGGAGCAGTGGGGCCTTCCAGGGGAAGTGCAGGGCCAAGAGGCTGGGGCTCCCTTGTCCTTTTTTGGGGGGAGGTATTTGCTATAGGATGCATGTGCTCACCAGAGAGAGACAGAGAGACAGAAAACAAGAAATCACCCCTTGGGGTAATGGCCATGCTGCAATCCCTTCTCCTCCATTCTCCTCTTGGGATATTGGGAACACACACACATACATGCACCTGACATGAGTTTAAGCCACCAGGTCTGGAACTTGAACTGCGGTCGACTACATGGGAGTCCAGTGACATAGCCATTATGCCAACTGCTGTTTGCTCCTTGTCCTTTTTTAACTTAATTCTGTAAGTAACTGCAATCTCAAGTGTATTTAGATCTGAAAGACTGTCATTTTCACTATCTGCTGCTACTATGCTATCTCCTATTTCAGGACCAATCTCTGGATTTCCAGGCAGCAAGGAAGTATACTTCTCTATCGTATCCATCAACTGAGCTTCTGAGCAACTTCCTGGCTCTTCCAGAGGGTATCACCTCATACACTCCTTAACTCAATTCCATGATGAGAAAGCAAAAATAAGAATTCTGTTTGGCCTCTCTACTGTTTATTATTCCCTAATTTATTCTCTGATCTTGTCCCAGGTCTCATCATTTAACATTCCCTGTTCTGGGAACCAGGGGTGTTTCCTGTGCAAAGTCAAAGAACTGATGTTACTACTTGATACTAACTTCATCGCTCCTTACTTTTAGCATACGAAACAATGTTTGGACATACATATCTCTGTCTTTAGTCAACTTTGTCCCTGTGTTTTACACTCAACTCTAATACATTACTTAACTTTCAATTCCCAGGCCCAGACTTCAGGAGTATCCACTTGCCTTATTCTTTGTAACTCTTCCCTACTCAAGTTCCTGCTATTTATTCATCCTTGTTGGGCACCAGCTGTCTTGGCCTGTGAAGCAGAGGGACGTGGAACTCTGAGTGGAAGTGGGCAGTGGATTGAGAAAGAACAGACTGACCAATAGAGAAAAGTGGGGATCAGGCAGACTGGACATCTCTGATGGAGAACGCTGTGGCCCTGAGCTATTCTTTGGTTTATTCTTTCATACTGCAATGGGGGAGGGAAAGGCTGAAGGTAAAGCCAGATATTTTCTATTGTCATGGCTGTGGGACCTCTTGCATCCCATGGTTCTTACATCACCCAGTTCTGAACAAATTTCTCCGGTCTTCTCTGGCTGACACTCAGCTTCCTTTAATTTACACTGCCCTGCAGTGCAACAGCTTTGTTAGGGCTATCACTGCCCTGCAGCATCAGCACAAAGGCTGCATCTACTCTAAAGGTCGTGTTAGTGTTTTGCACAGATCTGGCAGTTCTCTACAGTGCGCCACCTATTTTCTGAGTATTTCCTGTTTTACCTTTTTCTGAAGCTTATACTGTCCCTGGCACATAGCTTTCACCTTTCTTATCACTCACATTTTAATCATTATTGTCTGTCTTTGTTTCTGTGAAATTCTTTAATCAGGGACTGCAGAAATCACAGCACCCAACACGAACTGGGTAACAACATGAACTGGGTAATTATAAATTTTGAGTGAGGTTAAGGTTAGGAATATTGTGAGGCTATGAAGGCAACAGAGATATCTGTATATCTCCCTAAGTAAAGAATGGTATGGACTTCTGGAGAGTCAATATTTGAAGGGATTAGATTCTGAAACAGTAAAGGAATCAAACTAAAACTGCAATCTTAATTTTGCTTGGGGCCAGCCCTCCTATTAAATATTTCTATTATCAGCCAAAATTATGTGACTGTTCTTTGGTTATCTATAGATTTAAGATATTCTGAACAATTCAGTTTGCCATCTGGCTTTAGCATAGTAAAAGGAGAAGTTGCAATTTTACATTCCTTTAACTAGACCATGAGTATTTTAAAGTCATTCTGCTTCGTCTTTGCTTCATTTTCATTCCTTTAGGCAATTAAACATGTTATGTGTCATGCTATAAAAGTATTCTCTAGATCAAAAGGGTTTTGATGTTTCAGAGTCTCTCTCAGGATAATTTTATAATAGTTTATGTATGGAGTAGGGCTTGGGGGAGGAGGAGGGGATAAGAATCAGTGGTCATGTCCATGGCACACATACAACTTACAAACTTCCCAGTCTTCTGTGGACAGTGCAGATTTCCAGAATGTCAAAGAACAGGATAAAAATATTTTATGAGAAATGCAGTTTAATTCCCATAGTTCCAATGAAGGTTAAAAAAAATGATCAGTTTCAAAGTCTTTACCTTTGTGTCTCTTGGTGGCTTAGATGTTGCTGGTAACTGTTAGAACTCATAAAAAAGAACAAAAATCTGAGGGATTTTTGGGTGCTAATTTTTACTATTTCTCTTAAATTTGATATTTGTATTCTTTTCTTTTTAAGAGAGTTTTTTTACTATAGGGTGCTTGCTCTCACTGGAGAGACAGAGAGAGACAGAAAGTAAGAAATAACACCCTGGGGCATAACCACACTGCGATGTCTTCTCTTCCACTCACCTCTTGGGATTTTGTTTTTATTTTTATTTATTTATTTATTTATTTATTGGAGAGGTTTTTGCTATAGGGCACGTGCGCTCGCCAGACAGATAGAGAGAGACACAGAGACAGAAAGCGAGAAATCACCCCCCAGGGTGGATGACCATGCTGCAATCCCTTCTCCTCCATTCTCCTCTGAGGATCTTGGGCATGCACACACACGCGCCTGACGTGAGTTTAAGCCACCGGGTCCAGGACTCAAACCGCAGTCGACTACGTGGGAGTCCAGAGACATAGCTATTACGCTAACTGCTGGTCCCACCTCTTCGGATTTTGGACACACATGTACACATGCCTGGTGTGTTTTAAGCTTCTGTGTCTGAGACTCAAACTGTGGTTGGCCATGTGAGAGTCTAACAATGTAGCCACTGCACCACCTGCTAGTCCCAATATTTGTATTCTTAACTGAGTAAAATTGAGTGAGAAGTAATAAATTAAACAAAAACTTATTTCTGTGATTTTTTTTTGTCTCATCTGAAATGCAGATTTAGCTGCCATCTGGAAAATCCCTATGAAGGAGGCTAAATTACTATTTTACTCCTTAGATGATATGAAGATTTGTCTTGAGGTAGGGAATCTGCTTCCAACGTGTCTCACAATAATAAATTTTGGTGCGAGATCTCTATTTTTTGCTTATTTGGAGCAAGAGTGCTCAGTTCCTCATCACATAGACTTCTTTGTAGAGACTGGCTGAGTGATGACATGAAGCTGGCTTCTCTCTCAATAAATGATCCAAGAAAGAGGTAAGTAGGAAGTCACATGCCTTTTTATGGAAATGCGTTGTATGAAAGCTACACACCATCACTTCTACCTATTTTGTCCATTAGATCCAGCTCACTAAGTTTAGCCTACATTCAAACAGAGATGGAACTGGAGAGGGAGACATTAGGCCTTATCTTCTAAATGGAATATCTAAGAATTTGGGGACATATTTAAAACCATTATGGGTAGGAATAGTGATCACAAAGATCATGGAATGTCTGAGTCCTTATTTTCCTAGAAAATCATAGAAAATCAGCATATGGCATAGTGGTCATGTTGCTGGACTCTCACATGACTGACTATGGCTCAAATTCCAGATCCAGGGGTATGAAACTCAACCAGGTGTGTGTGTGTGTGTGTGTGTGTGTGTGTGTGTGTGTGCCTAAGATCCCAGGAAAAGAATGGAGAAGGGATTGTAGTATGACCATTCCCCTTGGGAGGAGGGTGATTTCTCACTTTCTTTCTCCTTGTTTGTCTTTCTCTTCCTCTAGGGAGTTCATGTGCTCTAAGGCAAAAACCTCTACAAAAGGAAAAACAAGAAAACAAAACAAAACAAGAAATCTATAGCCATAAATTCCTATTTTCATTCATGGGTGAAAGAATCAGAAAGCCTCTGTGATAAGTTTAGAAAAATGGTTTATTTTCTGTAATCACAGAATCAATATAGCTGCTAATTAAATTGGAGGACTGATTTTTCTTTTTTCTTTTATAGTTTATTCATTTCTTCCAATAACTAGAAAGAAACAGAGAGAGACAGCCAGAGAGGTAGTTCCTGCAACAGGCCCATGTGCCATGATCCTCCCCCAGCTTCAGCCAGCCCAAGATCTTTGATATACATGTGCCTTGCATTCTGAGGGAAATCTCAATACACAAACATGAAACCCTCCCATGTGGGTCAATCCCACAGTGTGTTATCTTTTACCTCTGTACTATGGTTCAGCCTCTGAGGGTTACTTTTGAGTGTGGCAGAATTAGAAAGTCAAGAAAAGTGTTCAGCCCTATCAGATCTTTATGCTAAAATAAGGGCACTGTTAAGGAATGAGAACTTTAGAGATAGAGTCTGATGATTTTGAACCTTGAGTTCTCAAAACTTCCTTATTCCTATCTAGAAAATCAGCCTTTTTTTGCATGAAAATCTTTTACCATCTTCATTGAGAGAGTGGCTTTTTGAATTCTTCTTCGGATCTATTCCATTAGTCCTTAAAGTCTCCTGACAAATAAGGAGCCATAGCAGATACAGAAAAGAGAAAGAGTTGTTCAGGAGAAGTAGGCTTTTAACTCAAATGAGTTTTTCCAGTTTTTATTCTCAGGATTCTAGGGAGCACATAGCCTCATGTATTATACTTGTCTTAGAAAAACAAAATGTAAGATTGTATCAGGGAGAACTTATTGAAATGAGTGGACTCACCCAGGATTTGGGATTTAGTGTACTGGCTAAAGCACTGGGAGTAAAAACTATAGATGCTTTATGGATTTACCATCCCCCAAAGAGAATTAGAGAACTCTTACCTAGGGAGTTAGGATAAAGCCATTTTTTCTTCTGTTGACAATCCTTGTACATTTACAAAGCATCATTTACTTTACTACTGATGCTAGTAGAGACTGACTTTCTAACAATAGGGCCAGAGGTAAGTTTATAGCATAAACTACCTGTGAAGAGCTGGAGTATCCATTAAGAGTTCAAATAGCCAGTCACTAAATCTTAAATGTAGATTTAATAGCAGCATCTGCAATAAGGGACAATAATGCACTCAAAACTGACCAGGAAAGGGCAGATAGACATAAACATGGGCAGGTGGCTCAGAATCCCAACTCTACTGTTTTGTTACCTTTACAACTCATATTCTGGTTTCATAGGCAATTCTCAGTGGCCAGTTGAACAACCAAAAGAACAGGCCTGGCTTACAAATAGGTCTGTGTGGTATGCAGGCACGAGCCAGCTGCAGAGGGCTACTGAGTTAAAGTGAAATTCAAGACTGAACAGAAATATTGATATTTATATTCTTTTGAAATACATTTTTGCAGGGAATAATAGTAGGTAGAACATTAGATAGTAATATCTGATCACTTTCCATGACAAGAAAGACAGAGTTCTTATTAAAACTTTAATTATGGCTAGAACAACTGTTCAGAAATTTAAAAGGAGTAAAATGTAAGATGATTGTAAAATTGAAAGAACAAAGAGGAGTGTGGTGTGAAGATGAACCTCTTGTGTTAAGCTATCTATGCCCCATTTAAATAGTACCAGAGGGCTTCTCTGCAGAGAATAGTGGTTCCATCACATGGACAAGGTTACTCAGCCAGTGGATATCATCCTGTCTCCTCCTTCCCCTTCCTGTTACTCTACTGCTTGTTCTTAATAAGATTTTGTCCAGAATGGCCATGGCAGTAAAAAAGAGGCAATGCATGAATTTAACAATGAGAATTTTATTCCCAGTATGGACTCAGAGTGAGCAATCAGACATGTACTAAGATCATATTATACTCTTTCCATCATTGTGGAAGGGAGGGCAATGATTCATTATCTTAAGAACTTGAATTTGTCTCCCCTTCCTATAACATATAGCTTCTACCAGGAACACCATTTGTGGGCTTACTGAACACCTTATTTATCACCATGGTGTCCCAGGCAACATCAATTCTGATCAAGTTCCTTTCACAGTGAAAGAAGTGCAACAATGGGTGAAATCCTTTAGGATTCCCTGGTTTTCCATATACGCCATCATTCTTTAGCAGTTGACATGACAGTAGAATAACCTGCTGGATGGCTCAGTTCCAACACCAGTCAGAAAACATGTCTTAAACACTGGGGTCCTAAAGGATATGGTGTCTACCTTAACCTTTGGCATCCAGAATGATGCCTTCTTCCAGAAATGGAATTTATGGACCTAATAATCAAGGTGTGGAAATAGTAGTGGGTTTTATCCTTCCTTTCCTTTTTTATTTTATTTTTTTGGAGAAGTTTTTGCTATAGGGCCCATGTGCTTGCCAGAAAGACAGAGAGAGACAGAGAGATGGAAAGTGAGAAATCACTCCCCAGGGAAGATGGCCATGTCACAGTCCCTTCTCCTCCATCCTCTTCTCGGGATCTTGAGCATGCACGCACGTCTGGCGTGAGTTTAAGCCATCTGTTCCAAACTTGAACTGAGGTCGACTACATGGGAGTCCAGTGACATAGCCAGTACATACGACAACTACTGGTCCCACCTTCTTTCCTTTCTTTTCTTTTCTTTGGAACTTTGGATTCTTCAGAGTTCCAAGACTAAGTGCTTAGGCCATAATATCTGAATAATAATACTGTTTAGAGTCAACTACCCCTTCTGTCAAGTCAGAGGGAATACTGATTCCACCCTGACTCTCAACCTTGAATATCTGGGTGGTGTCATATCATTAGTGAACTACATAACACACCCAAAGCTAACAGATTTGTTACCCGGTATCCTAGTTGTGCTAGTGACAAAGCTGGTTCTTCACCAATAGTGAACCCTAAGCTGACAGGGAAGAGTAGGAACTACAATTCCATCATATCCTATTGCTATCAATTTTCTGTTTCTTTAACATGAAGTTTAGAACTCCTGCAGTCTAAATGATAGCACCTCTCTCTAAAGTTCAGTGTTAGCCCTGCAGTATCTGTGTGTTCTACCTTGGAATGCAATGTGCAATGAAGGAGTCATACACTTGCTGCTGTTTACATCTCTATTTTTGTTCCCCCTTCAATAGTCAGCTCTAGCACTCTTGGCATGAGTGCTATCATGTAATTATACAATACCATCAAAAACCTACACATGCAACTTTTGTTACTGAACCAAGAAAGAGGAAAGAGGATTATGTCTGAAACTTAAGAGCTTCACTGAGACACTCTTGGTTCTCTCATTTTAAATAATAATGGTGGGGGTCAGCAGGTGGCATGATGTTTAAGGTGTTGCAGTTGCCACAAGGCTGCCTGTGGCTCCAGTCCCTGACCTGGAGACTTGCTTTCTCTCTCTTCCTCTCCCTCTCTGTCTTTCCCTGGCAAAACTCATGTGAAATAATAAATAAATAAATAAATAAATAAATAAATAAATATTTAAAAGAAATAATAATGGTTAACAAGTAACTCTGAGAACCTGATGAAGAGAATACAATTTAAGGGTTTGGATCCTATGGAATGAAGTCTTACTACCTCATAAAGTCTCTGACCAGCTGAAAGGAGTGGAATGTAGCATGAAGAGAGAGGGAGTCTGTGATGGTCCATGTAGCTTTGTGACCAACTACAGTCCAGGCAGAAGGGCAGTTATGTTTGATGTTACCTTTCACTTACATCTCTTTCCTCTCGCTTCAGCGCAAAGCAATGATGGTGGCTAACAATTCAATTGATCTTCTACACAGGGCTGGCTAAAATGACCTCACCCCACAGCTATGGGGTGGCTGATAGAAATTAGTTTAACATCTATGGTGTGTATATGAGTTTTATTTTCTTCCAAACAAAAGCCAAGATTGGATGCTGAGGTCCAAAAGAAGATAAAACAACTAGCTCATGCTAGTTGTTTTCTCTCTCTCTCTCTCTCTTTCAAAAAAAAAATATATATAACTATATTATGATTATGTGTATGCGTATATATGAGAGAGAAGGAATCTGAGAGGAAATATATATATATATATTTTTGGTATATATATATATATATATATATATATGAATTTGGATTGGATGTGTATATATATATATATGTGTGTGTGTGTGTGTGTGTGTGTGTGTGTGTGTGTATGTATACATATAAATATAAATTTGGACTCTGTCCTTATATGTCCCCCCAGTGTTTCAGGTGAATATGCTTTACCGAAGACATTTCTTGAGCTCTCTTTTTTCTGACTTCTGATTGAGTTGGCATTTTAGGAGCTACTGACAGGAGATCAGAAGGTAGGATGAGAGGAAGGTTAGGAATTTAATTTTCTTGTCTCTTTCATGATGGGCTTCATTCTGACAGTGGATTTGCTCTTCCACATAAGGCC
This sequence comes from Tupaia belangeri chinensis, assembly GCF_000334495.1. NCBI lineage: Eukaryota > Metazoa > Chordata > Mammalia > Scandentia > Tupaiidae > Tupaia > Tupaia belangeri. The sequence continues at coordinate 6,037,752 of NW_006159681.1, read as the reverse complement.
AAAGTGTCTCAGGGCAGTCCCTGTCCCAGGACTGCAGCCATACTTGGGTACTCCCTTTGCTCCTTGAGGTGTAGGTCTCCCTGTTATACTCCTTGGGTGCATCTTGAAATTAGCATGTGTGAATTCCAGCAGGAAAAGTTTGTAAAGACAAGTTGAAAATCCTTGACATTTTCACTGAAAAGGTAAAAGTATCTCTTCTTTAAACCTTGGCTGAGTTCTAACTGCATTGACCCATAGAGAATGGTGTAAATGAAGCTATGGGACGTCAGAAACTAAATCTAAAATGCCCTATCCTTTTGGACATTTGCTTTATGGAGACCTCCCTTGCCCCAAGTCACCTGGACTGACTATATGCAGATGATAAGTAACAATCTCAGCTGAAATGGCCTTGGAATCCTTCCAGCACAAGCATCAGGTATTGAGGAATAGGAAAGAACTCATCTCATTACCTGCCACTGCCCCACACAATCTACTCTCCAACTGCATTACACTTGCTAGTATTCCTTAACTGTGTAGTGCTCTCTTTCGTTTTGTGTATCTAATCTTCTAGTTTGTTTGCCACCATCCCTCCCCCATAAGCTCCTATCCCTCCTACACACCAGGATGACACTTCTTTATCCTTGGAGTCTGAGTCCAATCATTATTTTTTTAGTGTTGCCTTTGCTGACATTCAGGGCAAGTTTTTGAATGAATTAATAAATGACTGAATGTAGTCAGTAAACAAATATTCATAACAGAGGAAATGTTAAGTAAACAGATTAATGTAGACATTTCAAGCAAACTGATAGAATTTGATTGGAGATATAAAATTAGTTATCATTATCATTTAGATGATGAAGAATGAGAGTGGTCAGGAGATCATATAAAGTGAAAAACAAAGAACCTACCAGGGGAAATATCATTTGCCAGGTGGAAAAAAGACCCATGAGGAAACATCATAGAACTAGGAGGGAGCTATCAGAACAAAGCAACATGGAAATAAATGGAGGATAACAGGTTAAGACAGAAGAGGAGGTTAATAAGCTTAATGCTCCAGAGAAGTCCATTCATTTTGGCAATAAACTATTTTTCTTTTTAGAAATTCTTTATTTTTAAAATCATTATTTTAAAATAAAAGTTGTATATATTTAAGATGATACTTTGCTATAAATATTCATAGTGAATTGAATACTAAAGAAAGCAAATTAACATATCTATCTCCTCATGTAGTTATCTTTTATGTGTGTGTGAAAGTACTTGAAACCCATTCTCTTCATGAATTTTTCTTCTTTTCTTTTTATTACATTTAATCACTGTGCATCTTTACAGTATACAAAATGGTTTTTCCCAGTGTGAATATAGTGCATATCAGTCAAGTGAACGATATTACCACATATGTTATCATCAACAGGTAACTTTTCACTTTTGTGTCTGTCTTGTCTTTTTTTTTTTTAAATATTCTTCACAGTATTACTAACTATAGGCATCAGACTCTATTATTATTAGACTTACGCTTTATAACTACAACTTTGTACCCTTGACCAACATCTTCCCATTTCTCTAACCCACAATTCATGGTGTCACTGCTCTACTCTCCAGTACATATTTGACTTTTTTTGAGTCCATGGATAAGTGAGATCATGCAGCTTCTTCTTCTTCTTCTTTTTTTTTTTTTAAATTTGTCTGGCTTATTCCTCTTACAGTGATGTCCTCCAGGTTCATCCATGTTATTGTGAATGGCAGGACACCACTTTTATGACTGAATAATGTTAAGTGTGTATATAATATTAAGTGTGTATATTGACCACATAAGATAATTCTTTAATTCTCTCAAATGCAGGAGACATCTCTTCAATCCTTCTGGCACTGTCCCAATTCACACTATCATTTTTTCTGGGCTAAGGCCTTAGATGATCTCTAATCTTCTTGAATTCATTTTCTTTAAGACACCAGACGGTGATATTTTCTACATAAAAACACATAAAAATTATGTGTTTTCTGAAACCAACTGTGTGAGTTGCACAACTCTGTATATATTAAAAATCATTGAATTGTACATTTTAATTGGGCAAATTGTATAATATGTTAATTTGATTTCACTAAAGCTGTTACGAGAATAAATCATGTGCTATAAATCAGTTATTACTGAGATCATTTTGAATAGGAAGAAAAGAAGTGAATATTTTTGTAAAAAAAAGAAATTGCCAGGGGGCATTTGCATTCTCCAGAGAGAGACAGAGAAAGAGAGAAAGGCAAAGTGAGAAAGTAATTAAAAATAATCCCATAAGGATTATTCATGCCGGACATGATCTCTTCTCCATCTCTCTTTCTTTTGGCTCTTGAGCATGCATGCACATGTGCTCAACATATTTCTCAAGCTGTTAGTTAAAAATTCACACCATGCATTTGGCCATGTGGGAGCCGCTACTTCAACTATCATGCTGTGGGCTGGTCCATGAAGACTTTTCTTTGAATGAGAAGTGGAACACAGATGTAAGTTCCAGGGGTACAAGGGACTTTGACTGCTTCTACACTGTTATAGACACTCTCCCATGTTTAAAACAGTGGCTGGCATAGCAAAGGCACTCAGTAAAGAGCAGTCGGACGAATAAAAGAAAGAATAGGATGTAAAAGGGAGTATGAGAGGGAGAAATATTTTTAGTTTATAAACTTGAATGCTTATAAACTGAGGAGAAACAACACCTGGAGAATGAAGGGTGAAAACGAAGAAGAGGAAAGAGATCATCTCTTTAGTCCAACTTTCCTAGGAGAAACTGGGATTGCTTTGCCTTTGCATTGTACCTGTATATTCAGAAGTGGATAAAGAAATATTTTTCCAACAAGGTTTTGGTGCAAGTGAGTGCTGATTTATCTGTGATGGTGTGGTTTTCTTCAGAACCTTCCTACTGGGAAAGTTTATATCCTCATCTGATTGTTTTGTTTCCTACAGAGAATTTGCTTTTGAATAAAATGTTATCTTATTTATCCTAGCTTTTTGGTTAAGTTGTCCATTTCTATTCTATTCTTTTCTTCTAACAGTTGGAAAAGCAACAGACAAGAGGTTTTATATAGAAGCTTTTAGACTTTTACCCGACTTCACAGGTTAAGGCTACCCTTTCTAATAGTTTATCTTCCCTGGAATGCAATCATTCTCTTAGATTGAATATATCATAACAACTTTTAATAGTTAACCTTGATTTTTCATTTAACACTTTTGTTAAGTTTCATAAGAAGTGGTTTTTTTAAAAATAAAATGTTTATTCCAATAAAGATCTGGCATTTGACAATTATTTTAAAAAGTTGCATCTCCAAGGTTGCATGCAAATGCTTACAGGCAACAAATAGAAAATCCTTCAGAAGATCTTAGACACAATCACATTTTCCCCAGATAATAAAAACAGCCATAGTTGACACTGTAATTCTAGGAGGATTTCACAAAATATATACTTGTAGGCTTGTCCTGTAGGCTTCTGCATGGGAAATACTAAATATCAAAGATAATACCAGCATGAAAGGAAGGGGACTGGGAGAAATAAAGACTGAAGAAAAGTAACTTAGAGTCAATGACATTTTACAGTTCCTCAGACTTTGTGTATTCTGAACACCAAGACTGGATTGTCTCAGAGAATTATGCATAATCGAACAACTTAGAATACAAATAGAATTATTCATTTAGACAATTTTTGAAGCTGAGAAAAAAGAAATCTCATGAGATTTCTCAGAATAAAGTTAGAGATGGCAAAGATACTTAAGTAAAGGAAAGCTAAAGAAAGTGAAAATACTAACAGGAAGAAAGGAAAAGGTGACAATGCTATGACATAATAAAGATGAATGAAATCTTGGGAGTTCTGTTTTAACAGAAACTATAAGGAAACAAAAGAAAAATAGTAAAAATAATACTTTTTTACTTTATTTATTATTTTTTGAGAGATTTTTGCTATAGGGTACATGCACTTATCAGGAAGACAGAGAGACAGAAAACAGGAAATCACTACCCGGGGGCATGGCATACCACAATCCCTTTTCTTCCATTTTCCTTTTGGTATTTTGGATATGCACACACAGGTACCTGGTGTGAGGTTCAAACCTCCAGGTCTGGGACTCAAACTGTAGTCAACCATGTGGGAGTACAACTCCTTAACTACTATGCTAACTGCTGTCTCCAATAGTAAAAACATTTATTTCTCTTGAATTTAATGAGAAAACAGTACCCATAGATGTTTATTTAAGCTTTTATTAACAGACACTTTTACAATTTCTATATCCTGTTAGACCATGAGGGTAAAAATATGGATGGAATATTTTCCTTTGAAGAAGTCAAGGTTGGTAGGAGAAAGTACCCCACACCCATATGTGATAGCATGGTGCTGTTGAAGGAAACATAGCTCTATTGGAATCTAAAGAAATTATTTCTAGAGGTGATGACACTTGATGGGAATTCCAAAGATTAGTAAACATTTATCAATAAAAGAAAAGAGACATAAGACTCCTTAGAAGAACATAAAGTATGAACAAAATCACAGACTCAGTGACCACATTTCCATGCAAAGTTACAAGCAGTTCCCTAGGGAAAGTAAAAGGAGGAGGCAGAAGTGCCTGGAGAAGGGCTGGAAAGGAGGGCAGAGACTAGGACATGGCTGGATTTGCTTGTCTTGCTGAGGAACTTAATTTGTAATCTTTTACTGTGAGTTGTGATCAAGGAAGGATTTTATTTTGGAGAAATACCTGATCATTTATTTAATTAAATTAATTAATTAATTTTATTTTGTTTTACTTGCTATAGGGTGTATACACTCAATAAAGAGACAGAGAAAAAGAGAGAAAGTGAGAAATCACCTCTCAGGGAGTGTGGTCATGCTGCAATCTCTTCTCCATTCTTTTTTCAAGATATTGGAGACACATGCACACATGCTCAGTGTGATTTTCAAGTTGCTGAATCTGGGATTTTTTTTTTTTTTGCAGAAGTTTTTGCTATAGGGCGTGTGCGTTTGCCAGAAAGACACAGAGAGACAGAGAGATAGAAAGTGAGAAATCACCCCCCCAGGGGGGATGGCCATGCTGAAATCCCTTCTTCTTCAATGCTCTTCTTGGGATCTTGGGTACGCACACACACATGCCTGGCACGCATTTAAGCCACCGGATCCAGGACTTGAATCGCAGTTGACTACATGAGAGTTCAGCGACATAGCCATTATGCTAACTGCTGGTCCCGAATCTGGGATTTGAACGGTAGACTCAACCATGTAAGATCCAGCTGCCTTAACCTATACCACCTACTGTCCCACATATTTTATTTTTAAATCTGACTGTTGTAGGGATGAATAAAGATGTATACAACAATACTAGAACCAAAAAGATAATTAATATATCTATGTGAAAAATGATAGAGATAATAATTAGGACAGATTTAAATAATTTCTCTGAGTAAATATCAGACTTGGTGATTATCCAGAGAGAGAGGAGTATAAGATAGCACACAGATGATGTAGCTGATTAGATAGACAGTGATGCTGTTAATGAGATCATGTGAAGCCCAAGTGACAATGTCTGACAGGCAACCAAATATTTCAATTACTGCCAAGAAAAGACATGAGAGAAATGTGAAACTATGAGGGGATAAGATCAACCTAAAGGAACAATTCGGTATCTTTTATTTTAATTCATTAATCTTTATTTTTTTCTTTATTTCTCCTAATTTTTGAAATCATCTTGCTGTTCCTTAACTTTTCTGTATTGGAAACTTAGATTTCATTTTCAGACTTTCTTTTCTGACACAAACATACTAAAAATTTCCAGGTATATTTTTTAAGACATTCCATGTTCTTTAATTGGAAGAATTAATATAATCAAAATATTTTTATGCAATATACTAGTTGTAAAATGTACTTAAAAAATATTGAGCTGACCAGGTGGTATGGTGGTTAAAGAGGCTTGATCACACATGGCTAGTTGCACAGTTTGAGTCACAGACTCAGTGGTTTGAGTAACATACCGGGCGTTTATGTGTGCATGCCCAAAATCGTGAGAGGAGAATGGAGGAGATGGGATTACAGCATGAGTAATTTCTCACTTTTTCTCTCTATCTGTCACTCCAGCAAGCACACATTCCCTAAACCTAATCTTATAAAACATAATTTTAATACCATTCAGTTCTTATTGTAGGTTCACATGTTACTAAATGGTAAGTTACTAAAATTCAAAACAAACATACATTTTATTCTTCAATAGCCCCTTTTTTAAAGAATGGTTTTAGATTTACAGAAACATTGATAGGAAAGCACAATTCCCCATCTACCCCACTCAGAGTGTTCTTTGTCATCAACGTCCTATACTTACATGGTACATTTGTTACACAAACCAACCGTATAGATGCATTCATATTGGCTGAAGTTCATGCCTTATTCAGAGTGCCTGAGTTTTTACCTGACTTTCCTGTTCCAGGTTCCCACCTAGGACACCACATTCCATTTAGCTAACATGTCTTCTTAGGCTTTTCTTGGGTGTGATAGTTTCTCAGACTTTTTAACTTTTGATGACCTTGGCAGTTTCAAGGAGTATTTGTTAGTTATATGGTTGGAAGCCTATCTAATAGAGTTAATCTGAGGTTCATCCCATGATTATATTGAGATTATGGGTTTTGGGAAGAGAGACTGCCATTTTCATCCCTCCCTGTGAAGGATAAGTGCTACCATTGAGATTTTCGACTGTTGATGTTTAGCTTGCTGACTGACTAAGATGGTATTTGTCAGATTTCTCCATAGGTTACTCTTATGATGTCCTTCCTTACCTCACTTTTTAGGAGTTACTATAAACAACACCCACTTAAAGAGCAATGAGTTGTGGTCCTCTTCCTTTGGGCAGAGTATCTATTTCAATTATTGGTAATTCTTCTGCATGATAGATTTGTTCTTCTTATTTAAGTTTTCAGACATTTATTACAACATGAACTTTTGCAGATTTATTTTGTACTTTGTGTTATGAGCCAATACTATCTTATATCAAATACATATTTTAAGCTGTCTTTTTATGTTTCTTTTATTTTTTCATGTTTATTTTCTTTTAAACGTTCAATTATTTTAAAGTTTATTTTCACACAATTGCATAATAATCAGGTAATCCGATGCATGGTATGATATCATTATTTGAAAGTTTTGACACCTCCTTTAATTCCTCATAGGTGATATTTTTCGTAAGAATTCTGTGTGCTTAAAGTCAGTGCACATTCTTCAGGTGCAATGTACCATGTAACTTAACTATATCAAGCCTGCCAATTTTAATTTTTAGAACTTCCTTGTGTAAATTAATATATTTTTCTGCCATGGTTTACTAATTACCAAGAGACATGCATTATAATATTGTTCTATGATAGTGAATTTGCCTCTTTTGTGGGGGGAATTTTTAAAATTTTTGTTTCATTTACTTAGATGCTGAGATGCACAGATTTGGAGTGAACACTGGCCTTCCAATCTCTGAAGCATGATGTCAGTTTGTCCATTTGCCTTCTTTCCATCTCTTTCTTATGTGCACAAATTGCCATGACTTTCCCTCTTATGACTGCTTTTGTGCTGTCCCAAAGATTATGGGAACTTGTTTACTCATTATCATTTGTTTCCTTGAATCTTTTGATTTCAGTCTTAATTTATTCAGTAGTTGTAAAATGATTTAGGAGATGGTTATTTAGTTTCTATGCATTTGTGTATTTTCAAGGGTTTTTCCTAAAATTCACATCGAGTTTAATTCCATCATGGTCAGAGAAGATGCTGGATATAGTTTCTATGATTTGAATCTCTAAAGGTTTGTATTTTGCCCTATCATGTGGTAATTCTTCAAAAAGCTTCTATGTGGGAGGTTATAAAAATGTATATTTTCTGGTATTGCAGTAGGAGGTTCTATAGATGTCTGTCCAATACAATTGATTTATGGTATCATTTAGATCCTGTTATCTCTTTGCTTATTTTTTGTCTAGATAATCTGTCCAAAGGAGATAATGAGGTGTTGAGATCCCCAATAATAAGTGTGTTACAATCTATGTCTCCTTTTAATTTATTTTGTCTGAAATCAGGGTCATGACTACAACTCCTTTTTGGTTTTCTTTTACATGGAATACCTTTTTCCAGTCCTTCACTTTTAATCTATGTATGCCTTTATCCATGAGGTCTGTTTCTTGTAGGCAACAGACAGAGGGCTTCTGTTTTGTTTGTTTGTTTGTTTTTAATATGTTCAATCAACCTGTGTTTCTTGATTGGAGAACTTAATCCATTAATATTCAACCTTATTATTTCTATTTTCAGACTTGTCACTATCATTAAATTGGCCATATTCTTGGTTGTTTTCTGTCCTCTTATTTCTGCCTATCTTTTTAGTTTTCCTGGTATAGCACTCCCTTCAGAATTTCTTGAACAGCTGGTCTGCTGTTGGTAAGTTCTTTCAGGTTTTGTTTATCTGAGAATTTTTTTTTATCTCTTCTTTCCATTCGAGGGATAATCTTACTGAGTATAGTAATCTTGGTTGAAATTGCTTCTCTCAACACTTTAAATATATCTTCCCATTCTTTATTTGCTTGCATTATTTCTGGCAAGAAGTCTGATATTAGTCTGATGATAGAACCTTTGTAAGTAACTTGACATTTTTCTCTTGCTAGTTTTAGTGTCTTATCTTTATCTGTGGCTTTGGCCAGTCTGGATATAATGTGCCATGGAGAGGACCTTCTTGGGTTGATTCTATTTGGGGGCCTCTGTATTTCTTGAGCCTAGATGCTTGAGTGCCTTTCTGGACTTGGGAAGTTTTCTTCCAGAATTTAATGGAATAGATCATCAATGCCCTTATTAGTTTCTTCACCTTCTGGAATGCCAATCATCTGTATATTTGGATGTTTAATAGTATGGTATTTCTCAGATATTGTCTTCATTTTTTTCATTGTTTTATCAGTCTTTTTGGTGAATTTTTCTAGGTCAGAGATTTTGTCTTCTATAACTGAGATGAACTCTTCTGCATGTCTAATTATTTTTTTAAGAGAGATATTTTTTCTTTTTCTTTTTCCTATTGGGTGTGTGTGCTCTCCAGAAAGACAGACAGAGACAGAGACAGAAGCAAGAAATCACCCCCTAAGGGGGATGGCCACGCTGCAATCTTTTCTCCTCCATTCTCCTCTCAGGGTCTTGGGTATGCAGGCACATGCGCCCAGTGTAAGTTTAAGCCACTAAGTCCAGAACTTGACCCGCATAACCATTATGCCAACTGCTGGTTCCTATTTTTAATACTTTCAAGGGAGGTTTTGATTTCTTGTATCAATGCCTTCAGCTCTAATAGTTCCACTTGAGTCCTTTTTATGGTGTCTAACTTTTCTTTCAAATCACGGAAAGTTATCTTCATCTCTTGGAGCTCTTTAGTCTTGTCTCTTTTCTCTTCATCTACTGGAGTTTGTTGTTTCTTTACTCTTGAATCTCATTTAGTTTTGTCACTATGAATATTCTGAATTGTTTATCTGACATTTCCAGGAGTTCCATTGTGCTGTCAGTAGATGATAAGGAATTGTT
>NW_006159681.1:5982253-6028208 GCF_000334495.1 Tupaia belangeri chinensis | reverse complement strand
GGGTTCTCATATTTTGTGTGCCTCTGCGCTGGTTTCTAGTTATGAGATTGAGTATATGTTTCTTCCTAATTCCTTCACTAATGTTGCTAGAATTGGATATTACAAAGGCCTCCCAGCTTCTTTTTATTTTTTTAAGAGTTTTTTGCTATTGGGCATGTGTGCTTGCCAGACAGACAGAGAGAGACAAAGAGACAGAAAGCAAGAAATCACCCCCAAAGGGGGGATGGCCAAGCCACAATCCCCTCTCCTCCATTCCCCTCTTGGGCTCTTGGGCACGCACACACACGTGCCCGGCGTGAGGTTTAAGCCACCGGGTCCGGGACTCTAACTGCAGTTGACTACGTGGGAGTCCAGAGACATAGCCATTATGCCAACTGCTGGTCCGGCCTCCCAGTTTCTTGAAATCAGGTTCACTGGAGGCTGAGCTTAGGGCTTTAGCTGAGGAAGGACGTAGGTGTCTCATGGTGTGCTTCAGGAAACTATGAAGTTGAAAGTATTCCTGAGCAGACAAAATGCACATAGAGGTCTAAAGCACTCTCCCGGGAGTGGTGGGGAAACAGGGAATTCCCAAAACAATCTCTGGCCTCAGTTGTCTCTGGCTTCTTCCATCACAATCATGCAGGAGCCAAGAATAATGACTGGGGAGGGAGCTGAAATTAGGGAGGGCTCTGGGCAGCTGGAAGTGGTGGGGAGACAGTGGCATTCCCAAGGCAATTCCTGGCTTGAGATATTCTCCCTGGCTTCTGCCACTGCCACCATGCAGGAACTGGGAATGATGGCAGGTGGGGGGAATTGGAAGCCACCCAGTAATAGGTGATTGATTTCATTTTACCTTTGTTTTCTGGCCTTTATTTATATTTATTTATATATTTAACTATATCTTTCTGAAGTTTGCTTAAAAGCATGTGCTAATTTTCATTTCTGTCTTTAGAAATAACACGAGAACATTTAATGATAAAATTACAAAAATAACAGTAACCCCATCATTTATCATTAGCTTCCTTCATTGTATACCTATTTATACTCATTTAACCAGAGAGGAAAATAATAGAACAAGATTGGTATTTTTGAGAAAAATAGGAAAAACATTTCACAAAAATAATTTTAAAAAGCATTTAAAATTTTCTTGCTGTGTTTATTTTTATAAAGACCTTAATGTATTATAATGTATAGAGCTTAATAACCACATGTTTAAAGTGTGCAATTTCAGGCTTTTTACTATATTTACAGAGTAGTGCAACCATAATTATAAACTGTCTTTAGAATATTTCCATCCCTTAAGCGGAAAATGCATCCAAAAAAATGATTTTAATTGTACTTTTTCTATTATAACTTGTTGATTATATTTTATATCAAGGAGGACATTTAGTGAGCCAGAGAACAAGAAGTACAGTTTTGTATTCTTATTATTTTGAATGAATCTTAGACATACCTTTTGCATGTGTCACTGTGGAGTACAGAGTCCAGGCCCACACACCGTCCTGTATTGTGTGGAGCTTAGTGTTGAATAAAAGAGATGAACTGATAACCAAAACAGGATTAGATATAATTCTTCCAAAATAAAGAATTTTTTTCCTATTTACAGCTAATTTTGTAGCATATATTGCTTCTAATTAATTAACTAAGATTAAGATAAAGAGTTATTTCCTCTCTAATGATAGAATTTTTTTTTTTTTGAGAGGTTTTTGCTATAGGGCGTGTGCGCTCGCCAGACAGACAGAGAGAGACAGAGAGACAGAAAGCAGGAAATCACCCCCCAGGGGGGATGGCCACGCCGCAATCCCTTCTCCTCCACTCTCCTCTCGGGATCTTGGGCACACACGCACACGCGCCCCGCGTGAGTTTAAGCCACCGGGTTCGGGACTTGAACCACGGTCGACTACGTGGGAGTCCAGCGATATAGCCATTATGCTAACTGCTGGTCCCAGAGCCTTAACTCTTAACATTGCATTTCTTCTGTTTTCCAGCACACCTGATTTCCTGCCTATGTCACTTCTCCTGCATGACTGTTTGTAGACCGGAGTTCTCTATCCTATTCACCTGACTACTACATGGGCACTCTTCAAATTTTATTTTGGGGTCGAACGCTGTCACTGGTCACACACACTCTGTGAGGCTGGCCAACATGGAAAGGTTCTGGGTTCACATCCAGAGACCTGCCTGGACACACGGCACGTCCCATGATCCTGTGCTGGCTGAAGCTGGGCAAGTCATGGTGGGAAAATTTCACTGGGGGTTCCTCTCCCTCTCTTTGTCTCTCTTGCTCGAGGAAAAAATTAATTAATAAATGTAAGAAAATTGATCTCTATCATCACTTCTGACATCTACTAGGAAAAACTTCGTCTCCATCCTGTGTTCTCATGACACCATGATCATATACCGCCAATACGCCAGTTGTACCGTGAGCATGTGTTTATATACTTTTCTCTCTGAAACTGTAAGTTGCTTCAAAACAGGTGATTTTCACACATGAGTAACTCTTTTTCTTTTTGAGAGGTTCTGGCTATAGGGCATGTGCACTCTCCGGAAAGACAGAGAGAGACAGAGAGACAGAAAGCGAGAAATCACCCCACATGGGAGATGGCCACACCGCAATCCCTTCCCCTCCATTCTCCTCTCGGGACCTTGGGCACGCATGCACATGGGCCCGGCGTGAGTTTAAGCCACCGGAAAATGCATCCAAAAAAATGATTTTAATTGTACTTTTTATATTATAACTTGTTGATTATATTTTATATCAAGGAGGACATTTAGTGAGCCAGAGAACAAGAAGTACAGTTTCGTATTCTTATTATTTTGAATGAATCTTAGACATACCTTTTGCATGGGTCACTGTGGAGTACAGAGTCCAGGCCCACACACCGTCCTGTATTGTGTGGAGCTTAGTGTTGAATAAAAGAGATGAACTGATAACCAAAACAGGATTAGATATAATTCTTCCAAAATAAAGAATTTTTTTCCTATTTACAGCTAATTTTGTAGCATATATTGCTTCTAATTAATTAACTAAGATTAAGATAAAGAGTTATTTCCTCTCTAATGATAGAATTTTTTTTTTTGAGAGGTTTTTGCTATAGGGCGTGTGCGCTCGCCAGACAGACAGAGAGAGACAGAGAGACAGAAAGCAGGAAATCACCCCCCAGGGGGGATGGCCACGCCGCAATCCCTTCTCCTCCACTCTCCTCTCGGGATCTTGGGCACACACGCACACGTGCCCGGCGTGAGTTTAAGCCACCGGGTCCGGGACTTGAACCATGGTCGACTACGTGGGAGTCCAGCGACATAGCCATTACGCTAACTGCTGGTCCCTCTAATGATAGAATTTTAAAAATTCTGTGCATCTTCATCTGAATCCATTCACTAGTTATTTCAAGCAAGTAGAGTAAAGGTAGCAGAATTTAAAATTATTTTTTATGTTAGTGTGACTTGATCATGGAGTTTTTTAAAAAGTTACTTTCTTGACATTGTCCTTCTGATAATAACATTTGAGGGTTTTGAATAATGGGGAGTTTATGGTGTGAAAAGAAAAAATCTATTTATTATTATTTTATTTCATTGTATTTACTAATATTCTATTCATTAGAAATAACTTCATTTTTGCTTTGAAAAACAATATGTTTTTTCAATTCTTAAGCCTCCACTTTTTATCATTTTGTTGTATTGCCTTTAATTCACTGTGCAATATATACATATATATAAAATCACATTTCTCCTGTGTTTATTCTCTGTTCCTAGTATTATATTTTTTCTGTTGAACATTTATGATATGAAATTATTAAGAGCTAAAAGTATGTCTTTATTAAGTAGCTTTATGTATAAGTCATAATAAAAGCTATCATTAATGTAATGCTTAATTTATGTCAGACATGTCTGGAGTTGCTGTGTGGCAGGTATAATAGCTATCCCAACTTTACAAAAGATTAAACTGAGGCCAGAGAGGTTGATTTCCTCAGACCCACAACTCATAAATTGTAGCATTCAAATCCAAGTAATCTGATCCTAAACATTAGACATTGGGGTTACACAACACACATACACATACACCTGCACACAAATGCTAAAGTAAAAGCTATTCTTGCTTATAGGGATGATATTTTTAAAAGAAAATATCATTCATGTAATTATTTTCTAACATTTCATTTACTGTACTGGATTAGGATGATACATGCCTATCAAAACCCTTTCCATACTTAGGTTTTGATTTGTATCCTCTGACAATTGAGAGTTATTTTGTTTTGTTTTAATAATAAACCTTCTATCTTGGTGCAGTATTCTCTCTCTACCTCCCTCTGTGTCTTTTATTTATTTATTTTTCCTGGTTTTTGCCACAAGGCAAATGCACTCACTGGATAGAGACAAATAGAGGAAAAGAGAGAGATCACCTTCCAGGGGTTTGGCCATGCTTTGATCCTTTCTCCATTCTCCTCTCAGGGTTTTGGCAAAACTCATGTGCTGGCATGATTCTGAAACCACTGAGTCTGGGACTCAAACCTTGGTCAGTCATGTGGGAATCCAGCATCTCAACCACCACCACACTGGCTGGTCTCTCAATACAGCATTCTTAATTCCCAGTTATTGGTGCTTGGGGAGCATTGTAAGTTATTCAGAAGGTATGAAAATGTACCTTAATCTTTCTGTCATCGAGGACTTTGGCCAGGCAATAGCTATTTTCCTTTTTTTTGAAAGATATGTTTGCTATATGTGTGTGCACTCGTCAGAGAGACAAAAGCAAGAATCACCCCACTGGGGAGATGGCCATGGCACAATCCCTTCTCTTTCATTCTCCTCTAGAAATTTTAGCCACACACATACACATGCCTGGCATGAGTTTAAAGCTGCCGAGTCTGGGACTAGAATCAAGATCTACTACATGGGAGTCTAGCGACATAACCATTATGCCATCTGTTGGTCCCACTATAGTTATTTTTTAAGGCACAAAAGGCACAGATACATTATTGTTCCTCTTCCAGTCATGTGGCTTAATAATAATGAACATCTATTGCTTATAAGGAGTCTGCCATAATAGCTTGTGCATGTTTTAGATTATGATCCAAAAAATTAACTGATTATTCCTGGGAAACTATCAGTTGATGAACTATTTTGTTCTTTCATTGATGTCAGATTTTCATTTATACTAATGAAATTAGTACTTTTCACACACTCACAAACTTGATTATCTTTTAGTCCACCCTGAGATGTACACCCACAGCTCTAGGTATTTAGCTAGTGAGCAAGATAATCTAAGGACAGGTGGAACATACCTCTTCTTCATCCCTCTTGCTTCATTTCTCTTCTTATTGCCAAGGTGTTACCATGTGGTTTGAAGGTCCAACCTCCATCCCACCTCACCATCATCATGACTATGGTTGATTGAGTTAATTTAATAATCCAGATTTCTATCACAGTTTCATTGAGAAAAAAATCCTTTTTTCAGGAACTAAAATCGACTGCACTTTCAGTTTCTGCTGTTTTGAGGCCAGTCTGCACATTGGGAGAAAATTCATGTGGGAGATGATGTGGAAACCTAAGAATGTGCTAGAGAGCTTGAAAATCTCAATGTGATTTTAAATTCCATATTTGTGAACACTGAGTTTCCAATACAAATTGCATTATTGCCTTTGAAAACATGGCTAAAGTCACGCCTCTCTTTGACATAAAATATGTACACTCCAAAATGATTGTTGAATAGATTACATAATGAGTTCATTATTGAATTCTATGAAATCATTGTATAGAATATAAATTAAGATTTTTTATTAACCTTAAGACTTTCTTTGTATGAGTCACGACTGAGTACAATTTAGCCATTGACAACTTATTGTATGAAAGTTTATATACATTATTTTACCTAATTTAAAAAGTAACTGACCTAGGGGCCATAAGGTGGCATGGTGGTTAAGGCACTGGACTCCCACATGGCTGACCTCAGTTTAAGTCTCAGATCTGGCTGTGTATTGTCTCACTTTCTGTGTGTATGTGTGTGTGTGTGTGTGTGTGTGTGTGTGTATATATATATATATATATTTATCTGGTGACTGCATGTGCCCTATAGCAAATTTAAAAATAATAGTAATAGTAACAATAAATAATAATAATAATAATAAACAAAATAAAATAAATAATCTTTTAAAAAAATTCCTGGTCTAATGGTTCAGGTATCTGGATCCCATATGGTAAACCATAGAAGAAGTCCTAGCTCCAATGGATTAGAAAACACCCTGACCATGTGTGCATTCATACCCAAGATCCTGACAATGAAGAAATGGAGGAGAAGGAACTGTGGCATGACCATGCCCTTTGAGGAGATGCTTCACACTTTCTCTCCTCTCTCTCTCTGTCTCTGGTAAGCATTGTGCTGTCTGGGAATAAAAATAAACAAACAAAATCCTTTCTAATACTTTGCATTATTATATTTTATTTTACATAAATGACTAATTCTCATACATTTGTTTTAATTAGGTTTATTTTTGTTTTACTTTTATTCACTGCTAAGTATTTTTTATTTGGGCATATTTTAGATTGAAAGTTTAGATTTATACTTCTTGGGTTTCCTGTATA
The DNA here is from genome assembly GCF_000334495.1 of Tupaia belangeri chinensis. Taxonomy (NCBI): domain Eukaryota; kingdom Metazoa; phylum Chordata; class Mammalia; order Scandentia; family Tupaiidae; genus Tupaia; species Tupaia belangeri. The sequence goes on along the minus strand of NW_006159681.1, from coordinate 6,021,650 downwards.
TTTTTGCATATATTTATGGATTCAGCAAATTTTATCAAAGTATAATTTCTTTACAATAAAGAGTATAACTGAATTTTAAGTGTGAAAAGATTTCTATAATAAGGCATCTATGGTGTAAAACTCTGAAAAGATGTATTTTTTGAAAAAATGTACCTGAAAAACATATTTTTGAAGAAACTGTACTCAGAGATCATTGATTATAATATATAGACTGAAGAAATCTTAGATATCATTTTACTTTCATCCTCTTGTTTTATAGCCAAAGAATGTTCATTTGAAATTAAATTGCCCAATTACTTTAATGTCTGTACATTTTACTCCTAGAAACTGTACTAAAATCTACAGAGAAAGAAAAAAGGCAAAGCCCAAATTCATTTATTTCCTTTTTTCTGTAGTACTTGTCCATAAGCACATATAGGAGGTGGGAACAACAGAAGAGTTGAGCTTGCCTTCTGGGTGACTGGGTGTGTGTTCACCAACAGGAGTCAAGCTTTGGAGTGGGTGTTAGTAGAATTTGGGGCTGACTTTTTGATAAGTGGATTAGAATTAACAGCATTGGAAAACCATAGGTTGGCATCATGGTGGTTTTCACCCACAAAACTCATCTATCACGTTGGGTGTCTGAGTTCAGAAGGCAAATGAGTCTACAGGAATGGTGAGTCTATCAGGCTGTGTGGGACATTATGCTGAAGGACTGAGAGGAAAATACTGAAGAGAGACCACCATGCTGGCTATGAAGACAGAAAATAAACCACAAAGGAGAGGGGTTCAAAGAAAAGGGAAAGGAGTAGGTAGCCTTAGTGAAGTCAAGGAGGTACAACGGAAGAGATTTTAAATATTGCTTGAGAGGCAGTTTAGTGGAAAGAAGGATTTCAGATGTAGAACTCTTGAATGCTTGATAGGTGTCGAGGTAGCAGATAAGGCCATGGCAGTGGGCCTGAGGTCCACAGGAGCCAGGCCAGAGTGATGCTAATGACTTGTTTACTGATGTGTTTTTTCAGAATTCTGATAATCTCTCTTCCATTTCACTGCCATTGCCTTAGTTCATAATCAAATGTTCCTCTCCTGGATTGTTTAATAGTTTCCTAATTTCTTTCCTTTCCTCCATTCCTCTTCTGTTGCAATTCATATGTTAATACTGTTGTTAGAGATATTTCTTTTATTATGAATTTTCTAGTCACCCTCTTTACCTTTAGAGTAATTTCTTCTCTTTACCTATATATCCATGCATCTTGCACATTTTTGCAGAGTTCATATTCCATCTATTTTTAGTCTCATACTCTTTCTTTCTCTTGAAACTCCCTTTCTTTTTTGATGCCTCAGCTCACTAAAGACACACCCTGCTGTAGCCACACCTCTCATTACTACACTTTCCTCATTAAGGGAGGGTCTAACTATAGTGGCATGATGCAAGGAAGCCATGCTCCTCACCACAGCAATGCCTCAAAAGGCCACGCCCTCACTGGGACAGCCTTCACTAGGCCATTCCCTCACTAAGCCATGCCCTCACTAAGTCTCGCCCTTTACTAACAACCATATACACCTAAACACCATCTCCTTCCATGCATCCTTGCCTTTGTTTCTGCTAATTTCTGTATCAGACTTACTCTGCTTCCTGCATTCATTTGGTCAATCTTCACTAGTCCATGGCCTCACTTCTGGTGCCACTTCTTCTTGGAAGCATATCCAGGCTCCTGAGGCTGAGTTAGGCCTCTCCGTTCCCGTAATTCCCTAGAGATGTCATCATAGCATATCAACTGCATTTAATCAATGCTCTAGTTACCTTTTTCATTCCTAGATGTCCTTAGAGTGAGACATGTGTTCTTGGTTTTACTTTCTCCACTTTATAGAGTGCTTAGCATCCAGAAGTTATTCTGTAAGTGTTTGCTAACTCAACATCTGAGCTGGTGATAGGTCCCCAGTGAGGGGCCACCTCCATGTATGTATCTTTTTACAAGCTGCTATTGTGACTTCAGGTGCTCATTCTACTTTCTGACCTGATCGTTCTGGGCTCATAATGATGAGAGAAAAGGAGGAGAAGAACTATCTTTAAATATAGCTGTTACTGTCCCCTCTACAAAACATGATGGCTGAACAAGTCAGGTTGAATACATCTAATGACTGACTGGCATTTTTTTGTTTTCTTTTTTTTTTTCAAATTGGTGAAATAAGTTGACATGCTGCCATTTTACTTCCTTCCTATATTTACCCAATTTTCTAACTAATTTCCCCCTAACTTCACTTGCCATTTTCCACTCAGACTATATGCTGATACATTCTATTAATATTCTTTCCACTTAAAACTACAGACACATGTCACTTCACTGATCATCTGGGAGGTTTCTTGGAAAGAGAGCTCAGTTATCTCTGAGGTGAAAGACATCGCCTGATAAGGATTTTACCTTTCCCTGGGCTCCTGCCTGCCTCAATTTATTCCCTTGAAAAGCTCAAGGTGTTAGTTCTCATCATGAATGGAGTCTTTCTGTGCTTCAAGAAAACAGTTCTTATGAGAAATTATAGACCATTCTTGAAGCAGATCAGATTGCATGGGACATGTCAGACTTCATGTTTTCTTAATACCTTTGAGAGTTTAAAGCACAACCCAGAAATCTCCATTCGCTCAGCCATACCTTTACACTCTATTTACAGAATGTGTGCAGTGGGATGATCAGATATTCCTCATGTGGATGATAAATCTATTAACTGGGCATCCACATTTCAAGTATCATGTGCTTAATATCCTATCATTAATTGTACAAAATATTAGATGATGTATGTTCTGAGTTTAAATAATTACAATTGGCATAGTGTTTGCTGCCAGAATTGGGCATTTGTGTAAGTAGTTTATGGTGGCTCCTGTATGCCAAGTTTTGTGGCAGATCCTGACTTTACAAAGTGACAACTGCCCCTCCCCCCTTATTGAGCTGCTCTCTGCCTGCTTACCCTTTTGAATGGCTGCATACTCTGTAAAATCAAATCCTTCCCTGTATGCTGCTGATGGCACATTTGCATCAGGCCCCTTCTCTGCCCTTCTACCCTGCTCTGGGCTTCAGGGCTGATTGCTAGAGACTCCTTGTCACTCTCTTCCCTGCCTTTAGTTGAATGTTGCCAAAGAGAAGCACCAGCTATGGGCCAGAGAGTGGGGAAGGGTTCTGGGTCTTTACTCCCTGTTCTGTTGTGACTACGTCCCTCTAATGCCACAGCTTCTGTCAGGAGTCATTTTTCTAAGGATCCTTATCTCAAACAACTCCAAATACTTGTTACGGTCCTTATGTCTTCAGTCCAAGGTCTGGAATTGTTTTCTTTGCTGCTACTGCACCCAACATCCTTGCTGGTCCCTGGAGTCTTAACTTTATTCAGTTAAACCATTTGAATGAGCCATTGATATCTGGTAAACCAGATGTCCAGGGCTAAAAGAGATCTTTCAAGTAATCTAGTTTATCTCCTGTATTTTTTTTCTATGGATATCATAACAAGTTACCCCACATTTGGTAGTAACACAGAGGTAAAACACGAGCTCAGTGAGGCTGATCTATGGGGGAAGTTTCAGGGCTCATGTCTGGAGGCCTCACTGAGTATGCAGAGCATATTTCCATGTGTATGCCCATGATCTGGGACCAGTTACAACTGTTTTCTCATATGCAAAAGAACAGCGATGGACCTGTTAGAGCCCTGCAGGTCATATGATTGTAGATACTCAGAATGTAAGCATAGTGCTACATAGTGGGCAGGAACTCAAAGGTATTAGCTACTACCACTTCTGGGCAGAGAAATCAGAAAAAAAAGCTAAATTGAGCTGTTAAATTTTATTACTGGTAGATATCTTGGTTCTTTTCAATGGAGTTTAAAATTTTAATGAAAATAAATCAGCTGAATGAATATGTTAGTGTTTCGATGTTTATGCTTCACTAATTTATCAGTTATCCTCTTGAAGAAAAAGTAGTTTAATTACCATAGCAGATCTATATCATGTCAGAAAATTAAGGGTACATTTTCTTCTTTCTATTTTACTATGTGTTTGTAGAACTTTCAGGGTTTTTTTCTCATATATTTGAAAAACAAATGGACAGAAAGAAGGAAGATGGATTACAAACTGCAATTTAATCTGAATATACTGATGATATCATAAACATCAGAATCTACAAATTGAGTTACAACTTCACAATCAATCTCTCTCCCTATGTGTTATTCACCACAGAATAAATGACAGCTGGGGAATCTAAATCAGAGAACAAGATTGATGAATGGATGTGAACTACTTCTGAAACTTCCTTAAATGAAGCTGCCACTTATCAGTTAAAAAAAACGTTTAGGACTTTTCATATAACTAAATCCATTGGTTTTCTTAATGAAGACAAAATAAGAACTTCAGAACTACTCCAAGAGCTTCTGGCTTAAGAAATAATATCTTCCAATGCTGTGAGGCTTTAAAATGAACATTTATTTATTTGTTTAAAGAGGGTTTTTCAATCTGGGTTTTTTTTTTTGTTGCTGTTGTTGCCACATAAAGACCTACAACATATTAGAAATCAATGATTGTTAAGTAAGGTCCTTCAAAATAACATGTTATCTTTGAATCATGGTTGATAAGTTATTAAATGTCCATAAGTGTTGTGGCTCACTGTAACACTATAAAGAAAAACTTACAAGCATTAACATGAACATTTTATACACTAGAACATAAGATGGAAGAAAGTGTCCTTGTATAAGAACATGTCACTTATAGACACTTATAAGATCCAGATCCAGAACTAGAATCTGAAGATAGCATCATCCCTTTCCTAGTGCATCATTCCAAACTTCATAATCACTGCAGAATTATACTTTGAAGATTTACTTACTTTACATAATTAAAAAAATTATAAATGCATATTCTTTAAAGAATACAGTAGTTCCTTAAAGTATGTTCCTCGGCACTCTATAAAGCACTGTAAAATTGGAAATGTACACACTTTTATAATGATCCTTATAATTTTTAGTGGAATAAAATTAAATCAGTGTAACTGTTGAAAGTAATTACTTCTAAAGTAAAAGAAATTCATTGGTGAAAGAGAATGTAAAAGCCACCTCTATTATTTTATGGGCAAATTTCATTACTGACTAAGGTTATCTGGAGAAAGATACAAATATCCTTATTAAGAATTTATCTTCCAAATGTCTATTTTTCCCTCATACTGAAAATTGCTATAAACTGGTGTTGAGTTTTTAAAAATGTACAAGAAAATGTTGATAAAACACTATATATCAATGCCCTGGGACATATTACACAGTTTAACAAAGAAGGATAATTTAATGGTTCCCCCGAATAAATAAAATAGTAATAAAAGCTAATATCTAATTAAAATATTTTAATATTTTCTGTGTCAGGTGCTATTCAAAGTACTTTATATTGTAACTCATTTAATACAGAAATCATATGAGGTGAATTCTCACGTTATCTCATTTTATAGAGAAAGAAAAATGAGGGACAGAAAAATCAAGTCATGTGCTCATTGTCACAGAGCTAAATATTCTAGAATCAATGCAGTAAATCTGTCTACAGAACCTGTGTATCTCATCATCTGCATCTCACAAACCGAGATTAGTCTCATTTCTTACATACAGATTCTCAAACTGTATGTATGAATGTGCAGGGTGATGGTAGATATTTTCGTATCATGCCCAAACATACACTTTGAGGCTTGAATTCTATCTAATTAGGTGTTGTATTAGTCAATGTTCTCCAGAGAAACAGAATCAATATGATGTGTATCTATTTATCTCTTTATCTCGAGAGATATTTATTTTATTTTAAGCAATTGACTCATGGTATTGTGGGAAATGGTTTGAAGTTTGCAGAGCAGGTCAGCAAGCTGGAAATTTCCAGCTGAGATCTTTTTGGGAATTGCATTAAATTATAGGTAACTTTGGTGAGAACTGATATTTTTACTGTCTTCAGATAGCCAATCTATTAACTTGGCATATCTCTTCATTTAGTTAGATATTTTTTATCAGCATTTTAAAATTTTCAATCTACAGACACTTGATATACTTTGTTAAATATTATAGGAAGTATTTACTTTTTCCAAATGAAGGAGAATGGAATAGAAGGGATTGCAACATGGCCAACCCCCTTGTTGGGGGGTGATCTCTCACTTTCTGTCTGTCTCTCTCTGTTTCTCTGGTGAGTGTACACATCCTATAGCAAAAATCTCTCCCAAAAAAATCATATTTGTGTTTGGGACCAGCAGTTAGCCTAATGGCTATGTCGCTGAACTCTCTCCCATGTCGTCGACCGCAGTTCACATCCCAAACACGGTGGCTTAAACTCACGCCAGGCACGTGTACATCCTGAGAGGGGAATGAAGAAGGGATTGTGGCATGGCCATCCCCCCCCGGGGGGGCGGTGGTGATTTCTCACTTTCTATCTCTGTGTCTCTCTCTTTCTGGCGAGCGCACATGCCCTGTAGCAAAAACCCCTAAAACAAAAAAATCCGACTTTTGTATTCTTGTATTCTGAGCTTGCTGAACCAACTTCTTACCTCTAGAAGTTGTTTCCTAGACTTTTTGAGATTTTCTAAATCACAAGAAATTAATCTGAAAATAGGACAAGTTTTATTTCTTCCTTCTTAATCTTTATGCCTCTGATTTCTTTTTCTTGTCCTACTGTACTTGTTAGAACTTCCAGCTACACTGAATAAGATTAGTGAGAAAAGACATCCTTTGCCTTATTTTCAATCTTAGCATGAGGAGGATGTCTTTGATAATTTAATATGATGCTAATTGTTGAATTTCTGTACATGGTTTCTATGAGTTTGAGGTAGTTCCCTTCTATTTCTATTAAAAGATGAGAGAATGAGTTGAAAAAAACACTCTCTAAGGATGACATATGAATAGCCAAAAGGCATATGAAGAAATGTTCAACATCCTTCATTGTAAGGGAAATGCAGATCAAAACAACAATGAGATACCACCTAACCCCTGTCAGAATGACTAAGATTAAAAAAAGAAAAAAAATAAAAAGATAAGTTCTGGTGGGAATGTGGTGAAAGGGGAGCTGTTTTACACTGCTGGTGTGAATGTAAATTGGTCTGGCCACTGTGGAGAACAATTTGGAAATTCCCCAAAATTATACAAATAGAACTACAATATGATCCAGCAATCCCACTCCTTGTTATCTATGCAAAGGACAGAAGAATTCTTGATTTGAAAAGTGCTTACACATGGATGTTTATTGTGGTATTATTCCCAATTGCTAAGACATAGAACCAACTCAAATGGCCACAAATAGATGAATGGATTGAAAAACTGTGGCACATATACTCTATGGAATACTACTCAGCCATAAAAATCAAGACCCTGGCTTTTGACAGAAAGTGGATAAATATGGAAGATTTAGAGCTGAGTGAAACAAGACAGGCTACGAAGGGAAGACATTATATGTGTCCACTTAATATATACCGAGTGTCCGCACTCTGTGACTCAAACTGAATGACTGAAGAAACACAGTAAATGGTTGTGAATACCAGATGTAGTGTGGGAAGAGGGTGGGTGAAGGAGTAGAGTCTGAGGAAGGACATTTAGAAGAAAAATAGAGAGGCAAAGCATTAATGGTACAAATAAATGGGATATTATCTGTTGAAGATAACTTTATAGTATATCAACTGGACTGGGGAGAAATGTACACATGTTGGAATATTAACTTTGCAAGCTGAATAACGTGATTTAATGTATAAAAGATCTTGAAATTAAAAAAATTAACATTTGCATGGTGTATATTATTTCTATTATTCTTTTCCTTCTTTTTTTAATGAACGTATAGGAGACAGAAATAAAGAAAGTACTATCAGTAGGGTCTCCTCCCATGTGCTCCCCTTTCCTTAGCCCTCTTGGGCACCCGTCTATGCTCCATGTGCATCCTCAGGCTGACCTAGTGATCTGAACACATGATCAGTATGTAGCTTCCAGCACCCTAGGCACTGTACCACCTAGGCTGGGCTTTTCCATTCAACCTCTATAAGTCTGTAAATTTGAAGTGATTTCTCATAAACAGCATATACTTGGATTGTAGCTTTATTTATTTATTTAAAAGATGTAACATTTGATTTTCTTTCTTGCTCCTAGTCTAATATGCTTTTCTATTTTACTTTATGATTTATTTATATTGTTGTACATGTTTGTGGGGTACAACGTGGATTTTCAAAGCATACATGCAGAGTGGGAACAATTTAATCAAGGATAATACCATATTCATTGTTTTCAACAAAGAGAACCACTTTTGCTATCACGTGTAGATATATGCAACCCTTCTACTGTCTTTCTCCTTGCCTTGTGGTACTCCAGTGATATGAAGTTGGACATTTTCCAACAGGTTCCTAACACTGTTAATTTTTTTTTTTTGGTCTATATTATCTCTGCTGTTCAGATTGAGTGAATTCTATTGATCTGTCCCCAGGTTCACTGATTCTGTCATTTATCATCCACACTCTATATTGAACCTAACCAGAAAATTTCATTCTCTTATTGTATTTTCCATTTTTTAACAATTTTTATTTCTTGCTGAGGTTTTGTACTTTTTAAATTTTTTCCAGTAGATTTATGATTAATTATTGATGCATTTTTATAACTGATGCTTTAAAATCTTCATGAGATATTTACAATCTGATTCATCTCAGTGTTGTTGTCAGTTGATTATCTTTTCTTATCAAGTTTTAATTTCTTGGTTTTTGATTTTTATTATCCTGAACATTTTTCTATTATGTTAGGAGACTGAGTCCTGTTTAAATATTTAGCAGTAAACCTCACTGTTTATGCTGAGATGGGTTTCAATCTGCTCTTCCCTTGATCTTTTGGTTTTCAGAGGCCTTGCATATTAATTTGGTGTGTTCTGTTTCTCTGGTGCTGCTTTAATTACCACTCATCCTAGCTGCTGCTACCTTGTTGTGTAGAAAGTGTTTGTCCATGTTGGACCAGTGACTGTTTCTCCATGGAAAAAGGAAGTCTCAGGTCAGGGAATGGGAAGACTTCCCTGGTCTGTGTATGCTGTGACAAGAGCTCTGCCTGGATGGACAGCATGTCCCAGGCAGGTCACTTGCAGGGGTGGTATCACCTGTATTGGTATTCACCAGCCACCTCTGTCTGTGGGGAGGAGTCTTAGACCTGTGAGGACAAAGTGGCTTCCTGTACTGGGCCACTTGTTGTGGTGAGGTTCCTATGGGCAGTTTCCATCATCCATGCTAGCTTTTTTGGGCTGGGAAGGGATGTCTTAGGTTCATATGGATAAAGGCATTCCCCTAGTATATCAATTTCCTATTGCTGCCACATAAAATTACCATAAACTTTATGACTTAAACAACCCGAATGCGTCATCTTACAGTTCTGAAGGTAGCACATCATCTCACACGTGTTTTGCTGGCCTAAGATCAAAGTGTTGGCAGACCTGTATACAGTAGATTCTGTAGGATATTTTTGTTGGTGTTTTTTGTTTGTTTGTTTTGTTTGTTTTTGTTTGTTTGTTTGTTTTTGCTTTTGCAGCTTCTAGAGATCAGATATATCCTTGCCTCATGGTTCAGTCTTCTGACTTCAGATTCAGAGTCACCAATGGTGAATCAAGTCCTCACCTTGATTGAGGGTGGATGGTGGAGCAGCGAGAAAGGGTGACATCCTGTAAAATTGGCCCACATGGAAGGTTCCCCATCCATGACCAGAGACCTCTCCAACTACGTCAGACACATGTGTGTGCCCATGATCAGGTACTAGCTAAGGCAGGGTGTAGATTGTGGCATTGGGATTCCACTGGAAGTGCTGTCTCTCTCATTCTGTGTCTCATTCGTAGAAGAAATAAATGAATTAATCCCAAGGTAAAACAAGAAGAAGAAGGAGATGGAGAATGACAAGGAGGAGAAGGAAAAGATCTCTTTCACCAGCATCCCCAGGACTCTCTGGTGTCTGTGGGTGAGGAGGAGAGACCAAACCCTCAGGAACTAAGAGACTTCGTATTGTGCCTGGTGGCTCTCCTTCAGAAGTAGGATCCTCCCTGGCTGTGCTGGTTGCAAACTTCTTATTCTATCGGGGCAGGTTGCTGGCACAGCTGTTTCCAACCCCTACTTGGGTCAGAAGACTTTTTGTTTTTGTCCATCAACCCTGACCCCGGCACAATGGCTCAAGACATTTTCTGCCTCTCTCCCAGAGTGAAAAATCTTTAGTCCTTCTTCAACCAGATGGGACTATTCCTAACATCCTGGGGAAGAAGCTTGCTTCCCTCCCACACACTTTCCACGCTGACTTAAGACTCGCTGAGGGGAAAACCAGCAGTTGCCGAGTTTTTGCTTTCTACTCCTCCTTCCCCACTGTTGTCCTCTCCTCTAAGTGCTGGAGTTTCGGGGTGCTGTTCTTCCCTCACACTTTGAGGCTTCTGCTCTCTTAGAGAGAAGGAAGTGAAGCCATACCTGTGTACCCACCATGGCAGCGAGCCCCCTCCTCCATCTCTGCACCAACATAGGAGGCTCTTGTGGGGCAGAAAGTGACATGCTGTTCCCTGCATCTGGGGTTTGCAGCTGCCCCAGCCCACACGCAGTCCACAGTACTTTGTCCATATTTTGCATGTATTGGCTGGTGCCTATTGGGTGACCTCTACCTTCTCCCAACTATATGATGGGTAATCAAGTTCATGCATCCTATCTCTCTCTTCACAGTGGCTTTTTATTCCTTAAATTTCAAGTTCCTTTTTTGTTCTACAACTAACTTTCTGATAGGATTAAGAAAAATGATAATTTCTTACTGTTAGAGTGATGCTCTTTCTGTCTTTGTATATCCTTGGTTGAAGTAGAATCTCAAGGCTGTGTTTCTAAAGGCAAAACATACAGATAAATTCATTGAGCTCTGCCATTTTCTGAGTCTTTTCCAAATTCATGAATCTTAAGAATAGTGTTGGCAGTCTTTAGAATGACAATTTGGTGTTTTATGTAGATTAAAACAAATGAAAACATTAAGATGAATAGTAGAGTGACATGAATAAAATCCATCTTCTTGTAACTATATTATACTTTTACATTTAAAAAAATGATATGTATCCACCTGACCACAACTATTATCTGGATTTATTAGCTAATCAATGGTTCTCCATTTCATTTTCTGTCCATAAACTCACCTACAATACAACCAAACAATGTGGCAATGAATCACCTAAGTTCAGATTGAAAATATTTACTCACAAGATTTGTGTCTCACAGTGGAAATAAATTTGGAACTAGCTAGCTGGTAGGGTTCAATCAATTATTATATTACAATATGTGCCTCCTTATTTTTGACCTTTTAAATATCCTTATCTGTCTTACATGCCCATTTTTTCTCCTATATTACTGTCCAAAAGATTAAAAATGTATTTTACACTTCATTAAACTATACATTAGAATTTGTGAGGTTCAGAATTAAGGTGACATTATTATAAATAAAATGATTGAAGCATAGTTAAAGCATAATTAACAACTGTTAAAACACTTAACCTAGATGGCTATATAAATAAATACAACCTTTTTTTCTAATTTTTATTAAAGAATCAAATTATAAATATAGTTCATATTTTAAATAGCTATTCTCTTCAATCTTAACTCAATTTTATTAGAGAAATAGTAATGACTTCATCTTAATCTGTGGTAAACACCCATTCTAAGTATAATCCAGGGGATTAGAGACAGTTTATATGAATTATGATGCTACATGTTACTAATGAAGAGCTTGTGTAGGGAGAACAAACCACACAGTGTAATATTTTAGCTATTTTCCACCTACTGGCTATTTCATTACTAACTCTCTGCCTTTATAAAATTAGCTAGTGAGCTCTTTACAGCGAATAAAGACTTTTCTTACCAAATTTTTAATTTTATTCTAATTTAGCCAAATGCATTCTGTTATCTCTCCATTAGTAATGCCCAATGAGAAAGGCCAAATGTAGAAAACAGAATGAAAATTTGGCAAGTGCAGCTAATTCACTAAAATCGTTTAACCTCCTTCTTCAACAGTTTTGCTTAAGGTCACTAACATAGGTAATTTGGAATTTGTTGCAGAAAACTATTTCTTTTCAGTCAGTTCCCAAATTACATATGGCTTTCAAGCCAGTGTATTTTACTTAAGATGTTATAACTTCCTTGTGCCAAGGACAATGACCCAGTGCAGACCCCAAAGTAAGAATTAAGTGTTAAGTGAAAAAGAATTTTAACCTAGAATACTATAAACAGCAAGATTATCCTTCATAAGAGAAAAAAAGACAAAAACATTCTCAGATAAACAAAACCTGAAAGAATTTACCAACACCAGACCAGCTCTCCAAGAAGTGCTAAAGGGAATGCTTTACCAGGAAAACTAAAGTCAGACAGAAGTAAGAGAACAAAAATGACCAAGATAAAGGCCAACTTCATGGCAGGGACAAGTTCGGAAATATCAATGATAATGTTGAATGTTAACTTCCAGGATTTAAATGGAAAGATGAGATCATAGTAACACTACAAATTCAGCAAAAGAGGGATTACATAAAACTAAACTGATTAAATAGAATTCTATGACTTTTGTCTAAAACATTACTGATTTTCTTCTTTGATTTGTCTTCCAGATTTTTTTAAGGATTTTGGTTTTCTTTTGAGTTGTTGATAAGTTCAGCATTTTGTTAAAAACAATTCTTTTTAATTAAAGAAGTTTTCTCCCTTCCTGACACCTTTGCAATTTGAAAATATTTGTGAGCATTTTTATTTTGCTGCAGAATGGTTACTTGCATAAGTTCAATAATACAAATAGTATCTCTTGCCTTGCATCAGAAATTGAATTCTTATGAGGTTTTCTACAAATAAAAAAACAAATTGAGATTAACTTTTTTTTGGGGGGGGGCAAATAAGTTAGTTCATGCTTCTCTTTAGTAAAAGGGGGAATGGAGAAAGAAAAAAATTTTTCAGTAGAAAATTACAGTCCACTTGCCACTGGATTCTAGCTTTGTCCATATTTTTAGTTTAAGATCTTTTATGAATCAATAGAATATGGGGAAACAAAAAAAGTTCAGTATGGAAGGGAGGCGGAGAGGAAAGGGGAAGGAAAGAACAAGTAAAAGTGTGTTTACTGACAAAGAATAAAAAAGTGAGAAAAACAAATTTTACCGGGGCCAGCAGATGGGGTAATGGTTACGTCACTGGACTCCCACGTGGTTGACTGTGGTTCAAGTCGCAGACTGAGCAGCTTAAAACTTATGCCAGACACATGTCTGTATGTTCCCCAAATCCCAAGACAAGAAGGGAGAAGAAGAGATTACAGCATGGTCATCCCCCTTGGGTGGTGATTTCTTACTTTCTGTTTCTATAGCAAGCACACACACCCTATAGTAAAAATTTCTCAAAAAATAAAAAAAAGAAAGAAATTTTACTAACATCAAGAAGGTGAAATATCATGCATTGAAAACTATAAAACACTGAAGAAAGAAATTTAAAAAGTACAAATAAATTGAAAGATATTTGCATTCACAGATTGGAATTGTTGATGCTATTAAAAATATCTCTACTACCCAGAGCAATCTATAGATTTCATTTCATTCCTATAGAAGCAAGAATTATACAAAATTTAATAACATATAGATATCCCACTGTGAGTACGAGTGTGTACTGATTCAGCAAAAGAGGGATTATGTAAAACCGAACTGGTGAAATAGAATGTTCCTGGTCACTATGAATTGACATTCTAGTTTGAATAGATAAGATGAAAACAAATACTATATAAATACACACACTCTGTCTCTCTCTATATACATATATATGTATATAGAGAGAGACAGACACACAGACACACACACACACATCCATGCTATATATATAGTTAACTCTCTCTCTCTCCATATATATATATATAACTGATAATGTATACATATTTATAATAAACTAAAATGTGACTTCACACTTAATAGTCTATCTCTGATAAACTGTAGTCATCCCAACATTCTGTATTATTGAATTTATTTAAATTTAAAGTACACTGCAAAACTCAGTACATTTATCATTAATCAAAGTCCTGCAGGATTTATTTACACTTCAAAAATTTCTCTGATAGTATGAAAACAGTGTCTCTCAAAGTGTTTAAGTGCTGACTATCAGGTGACAAAAAGCTAAGAGATATCTGTGACAAAATACTTTTGTTTAAATATTTTTCTACCACCAAGTAGATTTATATTAGAAATAAAATTCCACTTTACTTATCAACAATCCTGTCCTCATGAAAACATGCAAACCAATAAAACTTACATGTAGAAAACACATGGTTTGGGCCAGTTGGTTGACATGTGGTTCAGGTGACTGAGTCCTACAAGCCCAACTCTGCAGTTCAAATCCTGGACCCTGCAGCTTGGAAAATATGCCAAGTGGGTGTGCATGCTTGCTCAGATCCCAAGAGGAGAATGGCTGGTGGCATGGCCATCCCTCTGGCGGCGTGGGCGGTGCTTTCTCACTTTGTCTCTCCCACTTTTTCTGTATGTGCTCTCTGGCAAGTGCATATACCTTATAGAGAAAACAACTCAAAACCAAAAGCCAAAGCAAACCAAATAACAAATAAGTATATTTCAGTACCTTATTTTGAAATTGTTAAATTGATACTGGTCTGCAAACATATTTTAAGAACTGACACATCATAAAGAATTAGAACCAAAACAATCATACTCTTCTTAAATGTAGAACATAATTTTTGGGATCATGTGCCAGGTGCTCCAGAATTTAGAGAACTTTATTAAAATGTGCTAGCTTTTATTTTCTTCTCCAGTACTGGCTACTGTATTGCTGTCTGAGGAGAATCCTTTGATGTTGTAGTCATGGGCCTTCTCAGATGTAACTCTAACATATAATTGGGGACCACTGGCCTCATACATCTGAGTCTCATTACACACACACACTCTAGAAAGGAAAGTATTAAGAAAAGAAATCACCATATTGTAATTATATCTCAAGAAGAACATTAAAGGTGGGACCAGCAGTTAGCATAATGGCTATGTCGCTGGACTCCCATGTAGTCGACCGCGGTTCAAGTCCCGGACACGGTGGCTTGAACTCATGCTGGGCGTGTGTGCGTGTGTGCCCAGGATCCCGGGAGGAGAATGAAGGAGAAGGGATTGCGGCATGGCCATCCCCCCGAGGGAGGGGTAATTTCTCGCTTTCTATCTCTCTGTCTCTCTCTGCCTGTCTGATGAGTGCATGCACCCTATAGCAAAAAGAAAATCTCTCCAAAAAAAGAAAAAAATAAATAAATAAAAGAAGAACATTAAAGGTGACCCAGTTCATAATAGTGACATTCATTTCTTCATTCTTTTATTATTCTTTTCTTCATTTTCTTGCTAACACATGTTACTCAACAGACTCATTTTTAACAAACCCTGAAAACTTTGCTCTACCCAGAGGCCAGGAGCATGTAAAGATCTGATGAATTTGAATTAAATTTTAGACTGACCTAGAATTGACAAAGAGGAAGAGGCACAAGATCAGTTCTTCAATGTGGTTTTTAAACTTCAAAACCCTGCTTGGGCCAGGGCTGAAATGAACCTTCTGATAAATCTCTGACATTAAATGCATTATTTTAGATCTTTCATAGGATGAAACTACACTGAGAAGTCTTTTGCTGTCTACACACACAGCTCATTATTCCAGGACTGGACCAGGGAGAAATCTAAAGAAAACCTCAGCTTGTCTTCCTCATCTCACTCATCTGTCCCGAGTTCCTCTCTGCCCAAAGATTCAGTGAAATTAGACTTCAATACTGACCCGGCCAGCTTCTGGGCTTCTCATAAGATGTGAACAACTCCAAAAGCTATCAGTTTGCATTTACACTTGCATTTTTAAAGAGACTAGAGCTTTTATAGCCAAGAAATATTACAACAATATAAATATAAATAAAATTTAACAATAAAGGAATACATATTGAAATCAGTGGTCCTCCCAGTCCTACGCAAAATGAAAAAAATGAGACAAACATGTACATCATAGCTATTTTTAATTGGTCAGTTAGACAAACATTATTATTATCTTCCACTTTTAGGATGGCAAACCTGAGGCTGACAAAGACTACGTACACAGGTGGCCCGTGCTATCTGTTTGGTGAGGGAAGGATCACAGAATTCAAACCTTAGATGTCTCCCCTCCCAAAATCAGGTGGTCTTTGGTGTACGTTGGGGGGGGGAACATACTGTGTAGATAACCTAGTTTTAGGAGTGTGCAATAAAGTCAAACATATTCTGGAAATCTATGCTCTATGGCTGAAATGGAAAAATTTGAAGACAGAAGTTGAGAGAGCAATTGTAAATACCGCAGACTTCAGGTGGCATGAGGGGTGGGGGAAGAGGGGATCAGGAAAAAATGATTAACAGACACAGACATGGACGAAAACAAGGTAAATAGGTTATGGAACAGTATACAACAGAGTTCACACAACAGAGCTGCCAAACACATACATGTGTGTATGTATTACATATATATGTATATGTATGTGTGTGTGTGTGTGTGTGTGTGTGTATATATATATATATATAAACATATATAAAAACAAAAATTGAAAGCACACAATATAATGTGATGTTATTTGTTCAAGATGGTAAATGTAGTAACTTCCTTAATTGGTTATCATACACTGCATGCATGTTTTCTTTTTTTTTTTTTTTATTTTTTGCCACAGGGCACAAGTCTCCCTGGAGAGACAGTGAGAAGGAAACTTAAAAATGACTCCCCCCAATGGGGGATAGCTATGCCACAATCCCATCTCCTCTATTTTCCTTGGATTTGGGGCCCACACGCACATGTGCCCAGTGTGATTTTCAAGGCACAAGGTCCAGGACATGAACTACAGATGGCCATATGTTAGTCCAGTGCCTTAACCACTACACAATCTGCTTGCTTCTACATGCATGCTTTCTAAAGCTATATTGTACCCCCACAAAGATGTATAACAATTAAGTATAAGTAAGAAATTACTGAATTAAAAAAAGCCATATTGTTTTCTGTGTTCTATGTGCCAGTGTATGTTGAATTTTACATAAGGTTTTATATCAGTTGTCTTGTGATCATTTGACCAAATGCTCCAAACATTTCTTATTCAATGGACTATGTTCTTGCTCACAGTTGCTAAATGAATGCTTGAGATTCACTGAGTTTGAAGCTAGATAAACTAGGAGATACTCAGTAAAATTAGAATTTCGGATATATATATCAACAATTTGTATTAGAATATATCCCAAATATTATAATAGTATTTATAATTTAACTTAATTGGTTGCCATGTATGTCTTTGTTAAACCTGATCTCAGTAAGTGGGACACGCCAAATTATGGTGCTCTCTGTGGTAAACACGCCAGTTTTATCCCAATATGTCCACTGTGTTGGACACACAAGATTTGTTGCAAAATGTTATGTTTCACTGGGGTGGCTGCTGTAGGAACAGTAGAGAATGATATCTTTCTATCATTGAAACTCCTACATTAAAGAGGGGATGCTAGTCTTTACTTTTCAGCAAGAACAAAATTGACTAGTGAAGAATATGGCAAGATAAAAGTGTCTATAGAAACATTTTACACAGTAGTAGACGTGGTTTCTTCCAGCATTTTATATTTCCATCTTGCTGTGACTCTTTCTACAGCCTGTGGTGCACTGGTATGCTTGTCCTCCATTATCTTTGACAGCTTTTACACACTTCGTTGAATATTCAGTAATAAGGGCATTTGATTGTACATATTTTTCATAAAGCTTGTAATGCTTTTCTCTGTACCGAAGGTCCTTACCTTCGATACAAAAGCATATGCCATGGATAGTTTCCAACAACCAGCTAATATCCCTAAGGGACTGATTCATGTTAAAACATCTGTATATATCAAAACTCAAGAACATGTCCTCAACCTTTCTTGGGGAGTGAATAGTTTTCATTTACCAACTTAGAAGTCATAACTGTAACAAGAAATTGACATGCTGTGTATGTTTCTTTTTTCACTTTGTAGCTTACAATGCATTTTCACCTATATTTTGTTTAATCCATAGTAATAGTCTAATAGATTAGGTAGACATTATTTCATCACATATAAATTAATTATACTACTTAAATCCAGATGTTTATGTCCTCTTGGGTTTGCTCAAATTCTGTGATGGCATTTACCTGGAAAAGTTATCAATGTCACCCCTCAGTCTGAGTCAGCACACAGCTCCTCCTGAAAACAGACCAGCCCTTGAGTAAAATCTCCCCTGACCCTACTCTCCCAACACTCCACCTTTCCATTTCTCTTTGCCATAGGTGGTTCTTTCTAGAGTTGTTTAATTCTTCTCTATAAAAAATAAACACATATATTTTTGCCTAACTCTTAGACACTAGCAATTTGTAGGTTCAGTTTTTCTTGCCCTGTTGCAATAGTCTCTTTCTCTCTTTGCAATAATCCTTTTGCATTGAATCTCCACATACTAAGTGTGTGTTTATATTTTAACTGACACCATGAATCAGAAATCAAACATTTCTACATATGAGGGGTCTATCAATGACAGATGTGAGAAAGCAGACACTTTGCTACACACTGGCACTGTGGACCTCAAATGCATAGGGATATCTGAAAAAGTAGACATGATCAGAACCAACCTGGGTTACACAGGGGCACATCCAGCCTTTCATTTTGTGGTCTTTCCTAGCCCCATTCTCTTTCTTTAGCTTACTTAACTCTGAAGAGATAAATTATTTTATTTTTAAAAAATTGCCAGAGGGTGTGTGTTCTCACTAGTGAGAGACATGGAGAAGGGGAAGGTGGAAAACACTCCCAGGTGGAATTGTGATGCTGTAATCCCTTCTTCTGCATTTCTCCCTTTCAGGATTTTGGGCACACATGCATTTGTGCCCAGGGTATTGCTCAAGCCACTGGGTGTGGACTCAAACCACTCAGTTGGCCATGTGGAATCCAGCCACCTCAATGACCAGACTGACCCACAAGAATTAATTCTAATGAATCTGCAACTAGTATCTCAGCAATAGTAGCCCTCAAAAGGATGGAAGTATTTTTTAAAATATTTTCATGGCTAGCCCCCCTTGGGCTATTTGAGGCTAGGTTGAAAAGATTCCAGATATGTGATGTTTTCTAAGGTGACTATCCATTCTGGTTTGCTGGTAACTGAAGGTATTTTCAGATTTCAGGAACTTCGGCCTGAAACCAGCCAGGCACTGGGCACATCAGAATACATTATTTCCCTAGGTTAGGGTTTCATTTTCTCAATTTTGGCAATATTATTGTGGGTAGACAATTCTCTGGAGTCTATGTAGGGTGCTACTGGGTGCTAGAATTGTAAAATGTTTGGAACAACCCTGGCCTCTACCCACTAAACACCAGTGACAAATCACAACAATCCAAAGTGTTTCCAGACATTGCCAAATGCGGTGGGAAGTGGATAATAGCTGAAAACCATGGCCGTATGTTGTAGGGCACTTCATTCAGTTAATTTTCCATAAGCGAAAAAGAGGGAAACAAATTAAGTGACTTTTTCTTAACCACATCTTCCAATGAATCAACAAATTACATAAGAAACTAGTTGTCCTAAGAAGGGTCATGTTCTCTCAAGGTCACCCAGTTAGAGTTACAGGACACAGAAGAATACTATGACCCTAAAATACCCAAGCACTCATTGGGCTGAAAGCAGGTGCTGGGAATGCTCACATAAAGCCAGATTTCCTGTGTGTTTCATAGGACTGACCTGCAGGCACAGGTGGGAGCTAACCTTCACCCAGACCTTGGCTGTGTCTTGTGGTTCCGGGCTAGAGACTCTAGCTACCAACTTTCTGGTCTCATCATGTAAGATCTAACAAGCACTAGCAGCCTTCTCCTCCTTAATACATCTTTAATAAAATGCACAATAACTACTCTTGGAAAACTTCAAGATACTAAAGAATACTGGTAAGGTACACTTCGAAAAACACAAGAAAAGTGTCCTGAAGAATTTATCAATGCTTATTACTCTAAGGGAACTTGCTAGTTAAATGACTCCTATATGTCCGTACAGTCTTCTCTTTAATCACCCACATTTGATTGTATTTCTTTCTTTTTTTTTTTTTTTTTGAGAGATTTTCACTATAGGGTGCGTGCGCTCGCCAGACAGACAGAGAAAAACATAGAGACAGAAAGCGAGAAATCACCCCCCAGGGAGGATGGTCACACCACAATCCCTTCTCCTCCATTCTCCTCTTTGGGATCTTGGGCATGCATGCACATGCGCCCGGTGTGAGTTTTAAGCCACCGGGTCTGGGACGCGAACCGCGGTCGACTACATGGGAGTCCAGCAACATAGCCATTACGCTAACTGCTGGGTTCCCTGATTGTATTTCTTTGAATAGAGTTTCTCTTTGTTTTTGTATCAAGGACACATAAACTCAAAATATATCTGCAAGTATTCTTAAAAATTATCTGATGGAGTTGAAAAGACACATTTCTAAACTGAGAATTACATACATTAAGAGCATATTATCACATTAACTTTTAAAAAATAAAATAATATAAAACTCATTGTATTGCCATATAGCTGAAAGAATTGGAAGTTTTATAGCGAGAAGAATCTAAAAGCTAAGTAAAGTACTGGAAATAATAGAAGCTATAAGAGGGTGGAATCAGCCAGTAGAGTGAAGAGTCAATGTACAGACAGTAGAAGTTGTATACCATAATGTCTGGCAGTAGAAAGGTGTTTAGCGGATTCCCTGCTCTGATAAGACATTGAGAAGTTACTGAATAGCTTAGTTTCTGGCCTTGTGATATATTACAAATGCTCTTCTCTTTCTTGAATCTCTCTGTGGCCTACCTGGCTGTCGTTTCCATGGCTTTTGTTGACTGTTAAGTTATAGATTTATGCCTTCATTTTTTTTTCTAGACAGATTTTTATAAATATCTCCCCATTATTTGAGGTGAAAAGTGAGCCCCTTTTTCTGATACCAAAGGGGCCTCCCTAATGCAGGATTCCTAACACAATGGAGTAATGTAGTGAGAGACACTGAAGGAATCAATGTTTGAAGAATGGGAGGAATGCACTTTGAAGATTTATGGAGAATCTGGAATGTTTTACATCTGGAAAAGCAGACATGAGAGGAATAAAATTTTGGTAACCAAATTTTCAAAAATAGTCTTAGAAAAGTGATTTTGTTTCTCTTATGTGGCTTCAAAAGGCCCTCTTTTCTGAGAAACAATGAAAAATAACAGAAGTGACATGAACTTCAGAAAGTTTTTATAAGTAATACCAAGCCCAGGCAGGGATTAGGCTGCATCTTAATGCAGTGAACCTCCTGTTCTGGGAATTTTCAAATAACCCTGTGTTTTGACTATAGAATTCCCCTTAGAACTTAGAAGAAATTCGAATTAGATGGCCTTCAAGGCTCTTTTTCCAATTTTTAGGTTTGAGCTTTTAACATTCAGAGACATTTATAATGTAAAGCAAGATTTGGGATTCAAACTGGGTAACAAGAGAGAAAAATTGGAATAGTTTTTAAGCAGTCATTACACAGAGCAATGAAATGATCATAAAGGGCAAAGCCAGAAAGCAAGCATATCTAACTATGTAGAAATGAGGAATTTTATAAAATGAAAGTTAAACCATTTCAAGACCACTGATTAATAAGCCCCAAATTATGCAGAGAAATCCAGCAAAAGTTCACAGGAAATAAGTAGTAAAATTATTTATTACCATTGATATTGTAAATAAATCATTATATTTATATCGTTGCATTGTGTTTTACACTCGATTGTATTTTTTAAAGAATATGTCAAGGAAAGTTCTATGCTTATTGGTACTTATGTTAAAATGTAGTACAAAGACAGATGGCATATCCAAAACACACAATGGGAAACGGATAACCTCTTCAGAAAATGGTGCTGGGTAAACCTGATAGTCACATATAGAAGAGTAAAACTGGATCTGTATCTTATAACAAATACAGAAAACACCTGAAAAAGGACTGATGACTTGAATACAAGATCCCAAACTATAAAACTACTAGAAGAAAATTTAAGAAGAAAGCTCATGACATTGATCTGGGCAATGAGTTTGTATAATATGATCCCAAAAGCACTTGGGGAAAAAAGGAGCAAAATAGGTGAATGGAATTACATCAAATTAAAATGCTTCTGTGTAGCAAAGGAAATAACACAGTGACACAGTGTTGACATAACCCACAGATTAGAGGGTATTTGCAAGCCATACATTTGATAAACTGTTAATATACAAAGTAAATAAAATTTTCAACTCAATAGCAAGGAAACCCAATTTGAAAATGGGCAAATTACCTAAATAAACATTTCTCAAAAAATATACATATACAAATAACAAGCAGGTATACAAAAAATTGTTTAACACCACTAATCATCAAATGAATGCATATTGAAACCACAATGAGGTATTACTTTGCATTATTTAGAGTGGCTATTATCAAAACAACAAAAGAAAACATGCTTTCAAAAATACACGGAAAAGGAAACCCTTGTACACTCTTAGTGGGAATGTAGAATGTACAATGCAGCCATTGTAGGAAACAGTACAGAGTTTCCTCAAAGAATTAAAACTAGCTCTACTGTAGGATCTGGCAATCCGCCTCTAGGTAAATAGTCAAGAGAACTGAAATCAGTATGTTGAAGTGCTTTTCACACTCCCATGTACATTGCTGTATTTCTTATAATAGCCAAGATATGGACTCAACCTAAGTGTCTATCAATGGATGAATAAAAAGGAAAATGGATATATTCACAATGGAAAGGAATTTGCTCTACGGTAAAAATCTATCTCTCAGCAATAAATAAATAAGTAAGCCCATCACATAAAGACAAATACTGCATGATTTCACATATATTTGGAATCTAAAATAGTCAAACCCACTAAAGGAGAAAGTGAAATGGTGGAGGGGGAATGGAAGGAGTAGGGAAATGGTACAAAGTTCAGTTATAAAGGAGGAATGCATGTCAGTGTCACAGTAGGGTGACTATGGTTAATGATACACATGAATATTTAAAATATTCTAAGAAAGTTAGCTTTTAAATGTTCTCAGGCAAAAAGATGGTAAACATGAGGTGATGAATATGTTAATTAAATTGATTTAATTATTCCACAGTGTGTATATTTTTCAAAACATCATCTTTATCCCATGAACACAAGAGAGGCAGAGAGAGGGAATGTGAGAAATGGCCCTTCAGGGGGATAACCTCCATTCTCTTCTCAAGATTTTGGACATGTATACACATGTGCTTGATGTGATTTTTAATTCGCAGGATCTGGGACTGAAACTGCGGTTGGCCATATTAGAATCCAACACTTTAACCACCATGCCAGCTTCAGGCTTTTCTTTTCTCTTTTTTTTTATCTCTTTACTGCACTTTTCAAGCTAGCCACCAAGTCTGGAACTCAAACTGTGGTTGGCCTTGTGAGATTCAAGTACCTTGATTACTGTGCCACTTACTGGCACTACCTTCTTTTCTTAAAAAAACGTCTTCTTCTTGGGACCAGCAGTTAGTGTAATGGCTATGTCACTGGACTCCCATGTAGTCAACCACGGTTCGAGTCCCGGACCCAGTGGTTTAAAACTCACGCTGGGTGTGTGTGCATGCATGCCCAAGTTCCCAAGAGGAGAATGGAGGAGAAGGGATTGCGGCGTGGCCATCCCCCCTTGGGGGGGAATGACTTCTCGCTTTCTATCTCTCTGTCTCTCTCTGTCTGGTGAGCACACGCGCCCTATAGCAAAAACCTCTCCAAAAAAAAAAAAAAAATTCTTCTTTAGGGCAGAACTTTTCTATCATGGCCCAGCTACAGTGGTGCATGAGTAGTGACACCTCTGGGGAGTCTGGGAAGCTGGAAATCTCTCTTTCCTTCTTTTATTATGCAACTAGCCTAACCACTATAAATGTCCTAGTCGCTTGATTTACTGTTATGATTTGATCCAATGGTTCTCATATTCAACATTCAACTTTCTAGTCTTGGTAACTTCACTATGTTAGAGATTGAGAGAGACAATTTTGAAAGTGACATGGAGGACAGGTTTGGTTTCTGATCCCACCTGAATGTGCCAGGTACAGTTAAGTGCACCTCTAATCCTCGCTGATGAGGAGGCTAGGATAGGAAGATTATGACACAGGGAGACCTTGTCAAAATTGTGTCTGCTTCTCACCTTCTTCAGGCTCTCTCTTCCTTATTCTCTTTCTTGCTCATAAAGAGAAAATAATTTAATAACATGTTCCTTCTAACTACTAGCCCAGTGCCAGCTACATACTGTATATTCAAAAATACATTTTGAAATAGACAAGCTCTAAGGATGATGTTAAAAAAAATTGGTGAGATGGCTATAAATTCCTTCCTTGTTGAAGTCTTCAGTTAAGAGTGTAGGCGCCATGATGGTATATAGCTTCTGTTCTCAAAATATTTAGGTAGACAAGAAGCATATTCACGAAAGCATGAAAAGAAAGGTATAAATCGGGACAAATAGATGACATAATGGTTACATTGCTGGACTCCCATATGGTTGACTGAAGTTTGAGTTCCAGACCCGGCAGTTTAAAACTCATGCTGGGCGTGTGTGTGCATCCCCAAAATCCCAAGAAGAAAATGGAGGAGAAGGGATTGCAGTGTGTCTGTCCCCCCGCCCTTTGGGGGGGGTGGCATGGTGAGCACATGCCCAGTAGCAAAAATCTCTCTAAAATAAGGCATAAAATAATGAGAAAAATATTACATGTAATGCTATATAAACATTACTTCCACAAATAATAACTAGAATTTATCAGAAATTAAAGGTTTCATATCAAGATATACATGGGAACATTGAAGTTGACTATAACCTTACTGAGGTCATAGGTCATGTTTGTTCTTTAGTAGGGTTAAATCTCAGCACAAGCTCCCAGGGGCAGTGTTACCAGGATCTTAAGATTTTTCTCTTATATCACGGCATGTACATATAAAATATGTCCCCCTATAAATGTAATGTATCCCAATGTTATTTTCTTATCTTTGGCAACTGCTAAAGAAGAGCTTTTCATATATTTTTTATTTTGGCAAAATTTTAATAACTATAAACTCTTACTGCTTTTCCAGGTTACTCGTCATCCCTGTCCTTATCATCAGCCCAGGTAAGAAGCCAGTCTCAGCAATGGCTTGCAAGATGAAGGAGCCCTTTTCAAATGCACCCATGACACTTTTTATACTGAAATGACAGCTGTTGATAATAACCCCCACACCATTTCAGATGCTATTTTTCACTTGAATTGTTGATAGCATCTGGCCCAGGTACAAATTCTCTATGGAAATAGGGAAGGGGCTGCCAAAGAGGTGAGAGTGTGACTCAAGTTGACAGATGGTAGGGAGACCATTTTCAATTACAGAAAGCAAGGAACTAATGAATAGAGGCTTAAATGGAAATTTGCTGGAAGTGAAAGTCCTATTCAGACACCACTGGCTGTTCTAATGGTGTGAACACACCTACAAAATGTGAATGAAACAGAAAGTAGTAAGTTAATCAAGGAAAAAAAAATTTTTTAGCACAGTTTTTTAAGTTTCATTTGGAATTTGAAATCTAAACAGTTGAACTATTTCTCTTCTGAAATAAACTTTCTTAGGACTTATCCTGTTTTTCCCTCCCTTTTTCTAAGAAATACTGGAGATAGTTTCAATTTTAATTAAAATGGTACGGCCAGTTCTACTCTCTCTCTCTCTCTCTCCATCTTTCTTTATTATAAAACTAGCCTAACAATTACAAACTTCCTAGTCTCAATTAGGATCTGATCCGATTGTTCTTGTAATCAATATTCAGCTTTCTCGTCATGGAAACTGTTACATCTGGAGAGAGGAAAGCTTAGAAGTGACTACCATTTGAGTTTAGTATTTGAAACAGTGAAAGGACTTTCAGAGAAGGCATGGAAAGTACCTTTTTTTTTTTCTTTTTGTCTGTTTTTCTTTTCTTTCTTTCTCTTGTTTTTTTTTTTTTTTTTTTTTTTTTTTGTTAAGGGGCATTCAGAGAGACAAGTAGTAGACAGAGGAGGGAGGAAAGGAAGCACCCAAGGGGGAATAGTCACACCACAACCTTTTCTCCTTCATGTCTCCCTCCTTTTGGAATTTTGGGCATGCACGCACAGGTCTGGTGCGTTTCTCAAGTAGCTCCATCCTGCAAACACACTCTGTGGTCAGTCAAGTGGAGTCCAGCTGCTTTACCACCAGGCTACAGAGACTAGAAAGTGTCTTTCAATGTATTCCCAAGGTAATAACTCTCTTTTTTCCTAACCAAACCCTTCTGAGTCAGGATGAGCCTCTCATTTTGCAAGACTAAACCTTTTAAGAAACTTAGACATTGATGACTCATAAAGAGGTGGCTTGGAACAGGGTGCAGACCTGGCAGGAGGGACGGCTCAGCATCAACATGTCCATATCTGAGTCCTGGTATTTAGGTGACACAGGGTCTTGGGCAACTACTAACTTTAATGCACCTCAGTTTAAGACCTGCACACTGGGAATCATAACCTGCATTAGAACAAATTTAAAATAAGACACGTGGGGCCTGTATAAGTGGCAAATGTCATCGTTTACAAAGATGTTCTTGTAAAAAAAAAAAAAACTCTTCCGAGTTTTTATTGTTCTCTGTTTATACATCTTTCTATTTTATATAGTTTTTATTATGTATATTTAAGATGTACGAAACAATGCTTTTTTTTTTTTAAGAGAGAGATTTTTGCTTTAGGGCACATGTGCTTGTTGGAGAGACAGAGAGAGACAGAAGGTGAGAAATCGTCCCCCAGGGGGGATGGCCACACCACAATCCCCTCTCCTTCCTTCTCCTTTTGGGACTTTGGGCATGTATACACAAGTGCCCAGCGTGAATTTTGAGCCACCGAGTCACTCAAACCTTTGTTGACTGTGGGAATCCAGTGACGTAACCATTACACTGTCTGTTGGTCCCTGAAATGATGCGTTGATGCATAGTGAAATGTTTATACAGTCAAGCCAGTTCGCACATCCATCATCTCAGTTACCTTTTTCTGTGCGATAAGAGCACTTGAAACCTTCAGTCTTAGAAATTTCTGGTTCACAATACATTACTAACTGCAGCCCTCCTGTGGTATTTTAGATCTCCAGACTTATCTGTCTCACACTGTTAGAACTTTGCACCCATTAGCCAACATTTCCCTATTCTCCACTCCCCTGCCTCTGAGAACCACCAATGCAATTTGCATTTCTATGTATTCAGAATTTTTTAAATATTTCACATATCAGAGAGATCATGTTGCATTTTTCTTCATGTGTCTTATTTCACTTAGGAAGATATTCTCCAGGTTTATCTATGTCACTACAAATGACAGAATTTTCTTCTTTTTTCATGATGAATAATATTTTATTATATATGTATATACACACACGTCATGTGTATATTTATATGCAAGTATCACAATTTCTTTAACCATTTATCCCTTGATGGACACTTAGGTGGTTTCTGTGTCTTGGCTCTTGTGAGTAGTGCTACAATGAACATGGTGGCACGGAACAACGGGTTAATAATAGCATCTATCACATAGGGTAGCTTTGGTGATTAAATGAAAAAAAATAAAAAAAAGTAAATATGTTATCCCTGGGCCCAACCCAAAGCACATACTCCGCAAGGTCTAGTTACACGGTGCTGTGGTTCCCACTTCACTATAGCACAATAGTTACATTTTCAGTATTTGCGTGTTTGTTCCCATTGTGTGTTTTGCCCTTTTTGAGGACAGGCACCATGTGTCCTTCAGAAATGAACTTTACCGTGATTGAGCAAATCTCAGTTTTTAAGGGTACGGGTTATGGATATTGTGTCTTACATGAGAATAACCTTCCCGTCCCTGAACAATCAGACTTGCTAGGACAGAACACAGAGGACGTGGTAGTTGGCAGGTCCGCATTGCTGGCTGTCTCCACACCACGTGGCACCCCTCCAGGCACACAAGCACGATGCTCAGTGTCTCAGTCAGGCGGGGGGAGTGGGTGGCAGGAGACAGAGCCCAGTGCTTAATTGTCTTCACATCCTCATTTAGATGCAAGCTGGCTTTCAAAGATAGGCCTCCTCTTCATATCAACAAAGGGCAGATTTCACAAAAATGAATGCTAAATCCACCACCTTGGAGAAGCCTTACACGGCAAATGCTTCATTAAGGTTTGATTCTGTTTTCCACCAGTTGTGGAGGTATGTACAGAGTGTGGAGCTGTAATGGTGCTGAGGCATGATATTACCTATAGTCTCCTCCAGGAGATGCCTGTGAACGCACTGGACTTTACTTTGAAGTGCATGGAGAGGCCAATTCATCACATTATATTTCGAGGCAAGTTTTAATGAGTATGTTCTTATTTAATGCTGATATATGGGAAGAATATAATCTCAGAGATATTTTAGTTTTACTATAAATCACTCCCTGTAGAAAACCATCCTGGCTTAGAATAAGTTTTTCATATTGACCCTATAAAGTAAAAAATTAATAAAGTGTTTTAAGAATAAATTTAACCACCATATTGATGATGTAATATAAAAAAGACTTAAATTTTAGAAGTTACTAGACACTTGCCTGTGTTCTGAGAGGGAGCATAGATGTGTGTGTGTGTGTTCATGTGTGTACTTGAGTGTGCATACATACTCATGAACACACACGTGTCCCTGTTTTAAATTTGTATATCATGGAATATGTACATTAACATGTGTATCATGGCCGAATATACTTATCATTTTGTTATGAAGGGATAAGAAGAAGAGGGAAGGAAAGGAAAGATTGCTTAAGGAATAAAATAAGATAATTAAAGAATAGAAACACTTACTCAGGATTTAATATTATACAGTTGTAAACAGAGCTTACTTTTATTTAAGCTCACATACACACATGCCGAGAAAGAGGTATATTTTGAAAGGTGTGTATATATAATAATGCACCAATTGATCAAACAAGTATCACAATTCTGCCTTAAGAAGTGGTGCTTCTGTATTTGCCCTGTGTGTTAAAAATGTGTTGTTTCTTGTGAAAGACAAGTGACTTGCTTTAAAATTCTTTGAATCTTAAATAACAATGTAAAACAATCCAACCCAGACCATCATGCCAGATTGAAACAACAGACTCAGAGGGACCAGCAGTTAGCATAATGGCTATGTCGCTAACTCCCATGTAGTTGACTGCAGTTTGAGTCCCATACCCAGTGGCTTAAACTCACGCTGGGTGTGTGTGCGTGCGTGCCCAAGATTCTGAGAGGAGAATGGAGGAGAAGGGATTTTGGAGTGGCCATCCCTCCGAGGGGTGATTTCTCTCTTTCTATCTCTCTTTCTGGGGAGCATGCATGCCCTATAGCAAAAACCTCTCAAAAAAAAAAAAAAAAAAAAGGAAAGAAAGAAAAAAGAAAAAAAGAAATAACAGACTGAGATCTGTCATTGTAAGGGAGATGCAGACCAAAACCACAGTGAATACCACCTAACCTCAGTCATAATGGCGAAGATTAAAAAACAAACAAACAAACAAACAAACAAACAAAAAAACATGGTAAGTGCTGGTGAGTGTGTGGTTAAAGAGGAACACTCCTACATTGTTGGTGGAAATGTAAACTGGTCCAAACACTGTGGAGAACAATATGGAGGTTCCTCAAAGATTACAACTAGAACTGCCATATATGATCTAACAACTCCACTCCTGGGTATCTACCCGAAGGACAGAAGAACACTCATTTGGGAAAGTGCTTGCACAACTATATTTATTGCAGCACTATTTATGATTGCTAAGACATGGAACCTACCCAAATGTCCACAAGTGGATGAATGGATTGCAAAAATGTGGCACATATACTCTGTGGAATATTAGTCAGCCATAAAGAACAACAGGCCCTGGAATTTGGTAGAAAGTGGATAAATATGGAAGGGGTGTTGCTGAGAGAAGCAAGTCAGGCTATGAAAGAGAGACATTGTATGTCTCCACTTAACATATACCAACTGGACTGAGATGTATATCATGCTGGGTAAAGTCTCTTTACAATCTAAATGATGTATAGCAATTTAATGTATAAAAAATAATAAAGAAAAATCTATATACAAATTACATATTTTAAAGACCTGTTGTACAATTAATAGAACTCTGAAGTCAAAATAGTCACAGAGACATTTTAGTGATACATAATTATAATTGATATCCAGCTGGATGACCACAATGTTTTATGAAATATTGAGATGCCTATATTTTAAAAAATAAAACATATCTCCTTTCTCTTTCTCATGAATGATTGTGTTTCAGCAGCATGGAAGTGAGACTGAAAACTTACGTAGTTTTAAAAAGATAACCAGGTGATTATAATGGGTTTATGAAAATAGTTTTTATGTACACACTATTTTTTGTTTTACTATTGCAGTTTTGTATTCTCTGGGAACAAGGATTTGCTGGTCATTTAGTGTATTTTAATGCGTTTCAAACCTTTTCTACATTTCTCCAAGTTTCACTTACCGAGAAGAAAAACTTAGTAAAGTACAACAGATTTTCATTATTTTGCAGACTCCATTCTTGAGACTTTGCTTCCTCGCTAAAATTCATTTGTTGCCCCCAAATCCACACTGTTAGTGCTTTAATGGTCATTCTCAGAAGTGCACGTAGTGATAATATATTTGAGTCATCTGATACCTACATTGCTATCTGAGAATGAAGAAGGCTATGCTCCGCCTTTTGGTTTCAGCTTTTACACTGCAGATGTGTGCCTGTTGGAAGTCTTTCACAGAGAAGATATATATGTCAGGTCTGCTTCATTCAAGTATGAGTTAGAATGATATTGAGAGTTCAATGCTGATGCATCAAAATATGCATTAAATACAGAGTCTTCAGATAGAAACATACAAAGAGCAAGTTTGATTGGTTGGCAAGTATTGATTGGTTGGCAAAACTGACCAGAGGCTATTCTTGGGTATTCATCCAAAGGAGAAAAAAAAAAAAAGACACTCTGTTGGAGAGACATTTGCACATTCTCATTTACTACAGTATTATTCTCAATAGCCATAATGTGGACTCAATCAAAGTACCCAACAACTAATGAATTGAGCAGATTAAGAAAATGTGGCACATATACACCATGGAATATCACTTAGTCATCAGAACAATGATAACCTGGCATTAAACACGATGTGAATAAATTTAAAAGAAAGCATGCTAAATGAAATAAGCCAATGAAATAAAACTATGAAAGACAAATACTATTTGTCTCCTTTTAACATACAATCACTGTCCACAGGCAATTTGCAGAAAATAAAGGACTCTGTGGCAATGATAGGTACCAAAGAATATGTGGGATTAAGTAAAGAGGGGTTTAGAAAAATAATTAACAGATACAATATTGCTTATAAAAACAAGGCAAATGCGCTGGCCCCAGAGTTAGTAGTTAAGGGAACTGGATCCCACAAGACTGACCTTGGTTCAAATCCAGGAATAAGAGATGTAAAAAACACAATGTGCACATATGCATGCATAACCAAAATCCCAACAGGATAAAGAAATGGAGGAAAAAAAAATTGTGGTGTGACAATGCTCCATTAGGGGTGCTGTCATCCCCTCTCTCTGTCTCTTTATCTCTTTTTGATGAGTGAATGTGCCATGTGGCAATAAAAAACAGAATAAAACATGGTGTAAAGGTGAGTGGGTTATGGAATAGTGTACCACAATGGAGTGAAAAAGGGTGTTTCCAATTCAATACATACTTCTAAAATAATTAGTGGAATGAATATTAAATGTGCACAGCATTAATGCAATGTTCATTGTTGATGGTAATGAATATGTTCATATACTTGATTTGATTTTCACATGCTGCGTGGATGGTTTGAAAACCCATACTGTACCTCAACAAGATGTATAGTAATGATATGTAAATTAAAAATTATAATTATAAAGAAAAAAGCTTCTGGATTTTTTTAATACACAGCCCAATGAGAAAATATAAAAATATAAAAATATAAACCTAGTGGAATATATGTGTGTTTTCCTTGATGTTTATTATACATGTATTATTTTAAATTCATCTCACTTATGTAAGAACAGTTTTATTATTATAATTAGAGTAATAGTTATTATTACTGTGTGATAACAATATTTGCTGAAAAACGACTGTTCTGATCAGTGTCTACCACTACACCTGTATTTTCCCATTTAATTTTTACATCAGTTACAGAATCTGTCTTTACATCAGTACTATATAGGTGAGTACGTGGATGCATAGAGGAGTTTGAAGGCTTTTTCCAAGCACACTGTTAGTGAGAAACTGGCCTAGAAATTACATTAATCACTTACAAATATGCAGGTATGCTAAATAGGGTAAACATATATTGGGACAAGTACTTGTTTCATGTCTATCTCCTTAGGAAGATATAATCCATAGGAAAGAGGTTCTCTTATTTTCTTTGTCTAGACTTTACCAGGTCATGGGTGCAGACTGGCAAACAAACACTCAATCTGTTACAGAATGGACACCTGGATGGGTGTGGAAAATAGGGTTTGCACCTGTGCTAAGTGTCAGTATTACATCTGCTTGTCATGAAGATTTAAAAAATCCTAGGAGGACCGGCAGTCGGTGTAATGGCTATGTTGCTGGACTCCCATGTAATCGACTGCGGTTTGAGTCCTGGACCCAGTGGCTTAAGCTCACACTGGGCGCATGTGCATGCGTGCCCAAAATCCCAAGAGGAGAATGGAGGAGAAGGGATTGCAGCGTGGCCATCCCCCCTGGGGAGTGATTTCTTGCTTTCTGTCTCTCTGTCTGTCTCTTTCTGGCAAGTACACGCACCCTATAGCAAAAACCTCTCCAAATTAAAAAAAAAAAAATCCTAGGAATATTATACACTGCATGGAAATAGGGTTTGCATCTGTGATAAGGGTCAATGTTACATCTGATTGTCACAAAGATTAAAAAAATCCTAGGAATATTATACAATGAGAAGCATATTGGTTTCCCCTCTGGCAATAATTAGCATTGCCAGTGTTGTGGTCACTGAGTTCATCTGCCGAATATTTTGAACTTTACAATGGGGAAGCAGTTATGTATCCCTTACCTAATCTGCATCTTCCCTCCATGCCAGAACACCGTGAATACCAAATGACATCTTCATTGTGACAACGTCAAACATGTAGAAGCTGCTGGACACGAATCATCATCATTCATCATCACCATCATCTTCATCAGCATCACCACTGTTGTCATCATCATAACTATCGTCATAATCACTGTCATCATTGTCATTGTCAGCGATGTCATTTCAACATTTACACTTTATTTATTTATGATTCTTGATATTGCTGGCTTTTCTATTGGCCTTATCTAAATTTATTTGAGTTGGTCTATTTCCCTATGCCATTTAAAGTAAAAAGAGGACCTTAAGCAACTTATATACATTTTTAGTAAGTTAATTTCAGCTTAATTTCTGTGTCATCTTTGATTACTCATCTCTCAAAGCACATATGAATTTGGCACCAATTACTTCTTCGATCAACCATCTCAAGAAGAGATTGGGATTTTCCTAGTAGAATATTTCCCTAAAGCAGAAAATACCTTATTAAGAATTTTTACCATAGGGTGTGTGAGCTTGAGAGAGAGAAAGAGAGAGAGAGAGAGAGAGAGAGAGGTGAGAAATCATACCCCAGTAGGAACAGCCACATACCATAATTCCTTTTCCATTCTCTTCTTGGGATTTGGGCACACATATGCACATGTACTGGTGTCATTTTCAAACCACTGGGTCTGGGACTCAAACTGTGGTTGGCCATGTGGGAGTTCAGTGCCTTAACCACCATGCCCCCTGATGGTCCCTAGACTAAACCTCTAAACCTCTTTTTTTCTTTTTTCTTTTTAGAGGTTTTTCTTTAGGGCATGTGTACTTATCAGAGAGAGAGAGAGACAGACATAGGAAGAAGGAAATCACCCCCCGTAAGGGATGGCCACACAGCAATCCCTTCTCCTCGACTCTCCTCCTGGTGTCTTGGGCATGCATACACACACACAATGTTATTTTTTAAGTCACCAAGTCCAGGACTCGATCTGCAACCAGTCATGTGGGAGTCCAGTGACATAACCGCTATGTCATCTGCTGATTTCGACTAAAACTTTTTAAAAAATTCTTGAAAATATTATTCTAAAAAACCTTGAATTCATTAGATACTAACATTTGAAATTCTGGCCTTATCATCCCTGAAACCATCTAGTTTAGATTTTAAAATTGCTGGTGGAAAAATGTAAGCACTACATATCAGATCTTAGCAGTTTACTTCCTTTTTATGATGTGATACATTTTAATGTTTGATAAGCTCAATGAGAAAAGAGTCTTCTGTGAACATTTACTCAATAAATATTGATGTGGGTTGATTTACGATGTTGTGTCCTGTCAGCTCTTTATGTTTTAGGATAACAAATTTAAAATGGTAACTGCTGAAGAATTTTACTTGGAAAAGTATGCTGGGTACTGAATTGTCTTCTTTTCATTTTCAGTTATGTATTGCTTAGTAAATAAGACCCATGGTATTTATTACAGATTTTCTCCTTCTCATGGTGCTGTTCCTTTGTGATGAGACAGATATGTGGCTTGCAGACATTTTTCATCTCAGTCAAAATTTCTTATCTGAGATTGTGTCACTGGTCAAATACAAAGTCTAAAATTACTTTTCATACAATGAAAGCAAAATAAAAGTCAGTCTTGTGACTGTAAACACACAACTCTATGTTGTCTGCTGAAAGAAATAATTCCATAAGGGATAGGAACTATAGAGCCGAAGTCTGAGACATGCACTCCCAACTTCTCTTGAGGTAGTGCACATTTACGCTAGATGGCTTAGAAACACCTAACGGTATGGAAAGTTGGTCTATGATTATATACGTTCACTTGGCTCTGCACAGGCATGTGTCTGCAGTATGCAGCATTCAGTAAATAGTGTTGTACTGCACTATGCGTAAATAATTTCCTAGACATTTCAGATAAAGCTATAAACAAGATAAATATAGTTATTTTCAACATACAGTTTTCTTAAATGCAGTTTAGTGAGAAAGACTGACATCAAGAAGTACAGAAAAAACTATAAACCAGACAGAAGTAAGTTTTGTAGAAAAAATACTCACAAAACAGGCTAAAATAATACACAGTAAAGGTTATATCTATCTAGTGGCTACTTTTGGTTTATTCATTTGCTTTTCAGATGGTGAGAGAAGACTACTCTGAGAAAGTGATATTTGAGAAGAAACCTGAAATAAGTTAAGGAATCAAAAGGTCATAGGTGTGAGAGTGGAGGAGCAAGGATTGCAGCATGGCCATCTACCCTGGAGGGCGCCTTTTCACTTTACCTCTCTCTCTCGCTCTGTCTCTCTGCTTCTCTCTAGTGAGTGCATGCATGCTATAGCAAAAAAAAAATTTTTTTAAGTATATATGGTTAATTCAAAAAAGAAGGCTTATGCTGAAAATAACACCAATTGAAATAAATAAAAATACTCATGCAGAGTTTGTTCTATGAGCGTACATGAATTAAAATATCTGTGGGTGTGTGTATATATATTTACACACACACACACAATCACATATACATGGAAAATACCCTAAATAATTAGAAATTTGTAAAAATGTATTTTTAAAAAACATGACTCATGGAAAATTCAAAAGAGCAATTAGAAACTGTTTTAAATCAGATGACATTAAAAGCAAATTTATGCCAAAATTTGTCTGATACAGCTAAAGCAGAATTGAGCAGAAAATTTACAGATATGGATGCTTATACTAAAAGAGAAGAAAGGACCAACATCAGTAACCTAAGCATCCATCTTACTAAGATCTTAGAGAAAGAAGAGCGAACCAAAAGCAAGGGAGTAGGAATAAGAAAACAATAAGAATAGAAACAAATAAAAGTAAAAATGAATAAATAATAGAAACATGAATAAAACCAAAGCTGGTTGGTTGGGGAAAAAATACAAATGATTAACACTTAGATATAAAAGAGGAAGAGCTACAAACTGACAATATTGATAATAAAAAAAGAAACATTAACTTTATTTAATTATCAGGTAATATTTTGAAAACCATTAGTCTAATACCTTTGAGAACTTGCTAGATTAAACAGACAAGCCTTTTAGGGGCAAATATTTCCAAAACTAACATGAGAGAAACAAAATAGAAACTTTTAATAGTATATATTTATCAAATAAATTGAGTTCCTAATTAAAATTTTTCTGCAAATAAAATGCCAGGTTGAGATGTCTTTCTTGGAGGTTCTATCAAACATTTAAGGAACTGGGACAAGCAGATGGTGTAAATGGTTGCGTCTCTGACTCCCACATGGCTGCTGCTGACTGTGGTTTGAGTCCCAGACCCGGAGACTTAAAATTCATGCTTAGCATGTGTGTGTATGTGCCCAAAATCCTGAGAGGAGACTGAAGGAGAAGGTATTGTGGCATAGCCATCTCCTTGGTGGGTGATTTCTTGCTTTCTGTCTCTCTGTTTTCTGTTTCTTTGTCTCTCTGTGAGTACACATGCCCTATAGCAAAAATATATATAAAAAAAGAGGAATAAATAATATCATCCTCACACAAAATATTTCACAGTGTAAAGAATAAAGAGAACACATTTTCATATGAAGCCAGTATTTCTCTGATCTTAGAGTAAAAAAAGACACTATTTTAAAAGAGACAAAATTTCATCAGCATAAAGGGGGATAAAGTCTATCTGATGATTAGCAACCTACTTGGTTCAAATTTGAATGTCCGATAAGAAATTTAAGAGGGGGCTCATGGTAAACAATAGTGTCAAGAGTGGAAGGCTATACCTTATTTTCTTTTCAGTGTTGTCTAGAACCTACAATCCTCAGAAAGACAAGTGAATTTTTACTGCCCTACTTATTCAGCCAGTTCTACCTGACATCACATCAATGAAAGCCTTGTCCTGATCAAAGAGTTTGCCCTCCTGGTTCTCTGGGTTAGGATTTAGACCTGTGTCAACAGCTTGCTGCTAGAATTGCCTTCTTTGTCCTTACTGCAACGTATCAGTGTTCAGCCTGTCCAGAGTGTGCAGGAACACAGAGATAATTGCAGGTAGGTTGTTGGATTTAAAGCTGGAAAAATAAAGTCATCTTAAAAAATTATTATTATTATTTTAAAGTTTTTGTCATTGGGCCATGCGCTTGCCAGGGAGACTGGAAGCAACAGAAAAAGAAAATGAGAAATCACCTCCTCCCCCAGGGAGTATGGCCATGCTACAATCCCTTCTCCATTCTCCTCTCAGAATTTGCGGGACATGCATGCTTGGTTGGCCATGTGGGAATCCAACATTTTAAGCACCATGTCACCTGCTGACCCCAATAAAGTTACCTTTGTTTTTGCCTGTATTCTTCTCAGTGAAATAATACATGAGGCCATCAGCTGAGTTAAGGAAGAGATGGAAAGGCTATGAAATAAACTTGATTCCAGTGAGTAGGCAAATTAGTTGACCATGTACTTGTCCTAAGACAACCAGAAATTGTTGAGCAATCACTTGAAATACGTGTCCATTCTTTAAAATGAGGCACATCAGTATGGTTGTATGTTCTTACCCAACTGCTCTCAGTGTGCGGCTCAGTGTGGAAAGAAGTGGAGAAGCCACTCAGATGGTTGTGTGCTGGATACCTGGAAACAGGAATGGCTTCTCCACACATAAAATGATAGGAGACACCCACACAAGTATCTGTGGTTCCCACTGTGATGACTGATTTCTGATTTCCCTCGGACTCTACCAGTACCATGTTGTGCTTCCATGCATTTTCAGGAAGTGTTTTCTCTACCATGGATAACCTCTCCACCTATGGGACTCCAACCCATTTTTAGAGATCTCACCCTGATATTACCCTTTCTTAAAGTACTTCCTCTGACTCAGCTCAGGGTTACAAAGATTGATCCCATTATGATGCAAGAACATTACATGTCAAAGAGCTTAATATGCTATAAAAGTTTTTGATATTATCTCCATTATTTTCTTCAGTATCTCTGGATTAGTGTTTAATTACATCATGGTATATCTGAGTCTCATAAACTTCAGCAATAAATGGCTTGATATTGCTGTGAGAGCTTTCAAAACCACTTGGCCTGATTGTAGTTTTACTTTCACGCATCTGAGATATCGTAAATGCTCATAGTGCTGGCCTCGAATTCCATTATAAGGCAGTATACATTTTATTTAAAACCCTAATACGTGTGATCATTTGGAGTTCAGGTAACATGATACTCAGGTTGGCAGTTTTACGTAACCAAAATATTGGGTTGTCAGAAAAGAAATGACTCATTTTTGCATAGAAAAACAGGAACATATGCTATGACTTTTCTGATGACCTAATAGTTATTTGTGTGTAAATTTAATTTTCAAGCCTGTCCTTGAGTTGAGATAACCTAAAACTTCTATAAGAAAAATGGACTTTGATTCCCCTCTAAATGCATTTTAGAATGGCCACTTAAGATAAATTTTTGAGAAGTGAGATATTTATTTTTTTAATCTTGACTAATAGTAATGATACAGGCAAGCAGGCAGCAGGAGAGTTAGGCACTGGGTTCTTGTGGCTGACTGCATGGTTTTAATCCCAGACCCAGCAGCTTGAAAATCCCTTTGGGTGTGTGTATGTAGCTGTACAAAAATCCCAAAAGGAGACTAGAGGAGAAGGGACCGCAGTGTGGCCTTCCCCCGAGGGGATGATTTCTCACTTTCTCTCTGTCTGGCAAGTGCACGTGCCCTATGCAAAAATCCTAATAATGATCATAATGCAAACTGTTGTAATAAAATAAGAAAATCCAAAACATTTTTTAAATAAATGGATCTTCCAAGTTGATTTTTACATAGAAAACAAATTAATAAGAAACATTTCTCAGGGGTCAGCAGGTTGTGTGGTGGTTAAGGCACTGAACACCCACATGGCCAACTGTAGTTCAAGTCCTGGATGTGGCGGGTTGCTTTCTCACTTACTTTCCCTCTTTCTCTCTCTCTTTTGCTCTCTCTCTCTCTCTCCTCTTTCTGGTGAGCAAAAATGTCCTATAGCAAATTAATAATAGTAACAAAATTAAAATAAATAATTATTTAAAAAACATTTTTATTATTTGGCATTTTAGGATAATGATAAAGCTTGTTAGTCTTCTTCACATCTTCTGACTTTGTAATTTCAAATGCAAGAGCAATGCAGTAAAAAATAAAGAAAATTTCCCTTTAAATTCTTGTTTTGCTTAGGACTAGGAAATGCTGAAAATAGAAAATTTTTTTTTCTTGGCAAAATGTCAAGGCAGGTCACATCTGTAGAAAATGGGCTCCTTCTGGGACCAGCAAATGGCGTAATGGCTACATTGCTGGACTCCCACGTAGTTGACCCAGTGGTTTAAAACTTATGCTGGGCAAGCGTGCGTGCATGCCCAAAATCCCGAAAGGAGAATGGAAGAGA
>NW_006159681.1:5969018-5982208 GCF_000334495.1 Tupaia belangeri chinensis | reverse complement strand
GGTGATTTCTCACTTTCTGTCTCTTTCTGTCTTTCTGGGGCGCATGTGCCCTGTAGCAAAAGTCTTTCTCAAACAAAAAAAAAAAAAAAAAGAGAGAGAGAGAGAGAGAGAAAAGAAAATGGACAGTTGGACAGTTTCTAGTTATTCCTGTCTCTCATTATAATGAAAAGAATTTCACCTCTAATAGAAACCTAGTGAAAAAAAAAATTCTAGAATTTCAGAAGAAAAGCACCTTCCTATTATACTAATTAAATGCAGGGATTAATGACAATAAACAATTAATCAATACCATGCAGTTACATTGGAGGGTCACCAAGAAAAAAAATATATGTATATAGTAGTTTATTAAAAAAAAAATCAGATCGGGACTTTGACAATGTAAGTGTAAATAGTTAAAATAGTCTCTTAAAGTAATTAGTATAAGAGGAGCATATTTCCACTTAGGTTCTAAGATTTTTTATTAAATTAATTAATTAATTAATTAATTTAGTTTTTTTCCAGAAAGTGTGTGTGCTGGCCAAGGAGGAGAAAGACAGAGAGAAAGCAAGAGGGAAAGTGAGAAATCACCCTCCAGGGATTCGGCCATGCTACAATTGCTTCTCCTCCATTCTCTTCCTGGGATTTGGGGCATGCACACGTGTGTTCTGTGTGTTTCCGGCCACCAGATCTGGGACTCTGACTGTGGTCAGCCCTCTGGAAATTCAGCACCTCAACCACCGTGCCACTTGCTGGCTCCCTGAAGGTGATTTAAAGAATTAAATGAAACATGTCCCAAAGGTAAACCTCCAAGTGAAGTCACACACAACTTCACGACCTCCCCTCTTTCTTGATTTTACATGGAGTAAAGAGGTTGCAACCAACTTGAAATCTGATCAGTGTCACTAGCATGAACTCTCTTCTAGTTCCCTGGCCCTCTGGTTTGGACTTTGGAAGTTCCCACCTCTGGAGGCTTTATCCCCTTGTCAACTGGATACTCGTGTGTTCTTCGGCCCAGGGGCAAACCTCGACCTTTCCAAGCCATAACTGGAGACTCTGACCTAAATGCTTAGCGTGCAAAGGTCACAATGTGGGGAAATTGTAGCCAAGGCAAGGCCTCCGGGGTCAAGATCCAGGCTCTTCTTGCCAGACCTCAAGCACCTTCTTGAACAGGTCATGTCTGCACAGTGCAGACTGGGCAGATTCAGCCTGTTGTCTGGGCAGAAAGAGGATTAGTTTTTAAAGACCTGCCACGTGCCGAGAGGGTCTGTTTCTCTCAGGAGACAGTCTGTCCCCTAGGCAGGCATGTCAAATGCGGCCATAGTCACACATCCGCATGTGTTTGTGTTCTAAGGGCCCATGGCATTGGCCTCTCTCTTAGAGCAAGCCAACCCTACACCAATGTAAAGAAACGGCCTTTGCTCTCAGAGACTTCATTTTTTTTTTATATAACTTTTATTTCTTCTGCTGAGATTTTCCTTTTCCTTGTTTGTTTCAAGAAAATCCCTAAGTGTTTGTTGGAGCGTTTAATCATGGCTGCTTTAGATTCCTTGTCAGGTAATTCTGTATCTGCTTCATTTTGGTCAGGCTACTTACTGCCTCTTCTGTTCACGTCGTGCTCTTCCTAGTTCTTGGTATGACAATTGCTTTTCACTTATATCCTGGACATTTGGATGCTGTTAGGAGATTCTTTATCTTACTTAAATCTATTTTGGCAGACAGTCACTTCTACTTTTAACTTGCAGGTCTTGATATACTTTAATGAAGTCTTATATCTAAAAACAATTTAGCTTTCAGAAAGCTTGCAATATTATTCCAGTGTGCTGCACATTCTATTTCAATCCCACCTTTGGGTGAGATTAAGAAATGCCATCCTAGTTTGCTTTGCAATGTGAGGGGGAAGTCAGGGAGACGCTGGCCCTAGGTCATTTCTGCTGCTGGGTGGAGGGCCTGGGAACATCGGAGTAGCCATGTTAGGTAGCCAGGGCTGCTAAGACACAGGCAGATCACCAATGCTGCTGGCAAGGTGTGGGGAGGTGATGACACGTCACCACCTGGGTTCCACCGATGACTCTGCTGGTTGATCAAGCTGCCACCATCCAGGTGGCTGGGACCTCCTCCCTGGGGCTGGGGCTGGTGTGGCTGTCTTTACCCAGGCGTGTTCAGCTGTGAATGACTTGCTTGGTCTCTGCTGGTCTACTTCTTTTCTGCCACTTCGTCCAGAGAGATGCCAGGGTTTTTCTCTTTGTCTTTTGGTCTGTCTGTTGTTCATTCCAAGTTTCAGGCATCTCTGGATCCTTGCCTGGGACATTTGGGAGATTAAGAGAAATCCTGAAGAATCACCCAGTGCCAGCAGGTCTGGGGTCCCTTGCCAGTTTTCCTCTTTCTCTCCAACTTTCCAACTCTTCTTTCATCTGTCAAATTACTTCCAGGTACCAAGTGACCTTAATGTTTCTCTCAGTTTGACAGAACCTCAGACTGGCTTCC
Source organism: Tupaia belangeri chinensis (assembly GCF_000334495.1). Taxonomy (NCBI): domain Eukaryota; kingdom Metazoa; phylum Chordata; class Mammalia; order Scandentia; family Tupaiidae; genus Tupaia; species Tupaia belangeri. Next base: position 5,979,745 of record NW_006159681.1, on the reverse strand, counting down.
TGACTCCAGGCCCAACCTCTCTCACACTAGCCCTAACAGAATCCAAATAGCCTAACCACAGGGCCCCTCCTCTTACTTTAGAGCATTTACTTTAGAAACCTGGGCATTGAGATGCCAGGTTTGAGATGTAAATCTTTTTTAAAAACCCTTATATAGTTGTATACCCTGCAGCTCTTTTTCAAGTGCCTAAGAGCTGTTGCTTTGCAATGTAATCAATAAGGAAGGTAACATCCCTATCTCCTAGTCTCTGTGGGAGGGAGGTAGGAACTTAACTTCCACTTTCCTCCTTGTAAATCTTTCTTCTACATGAAAATACGATAAAGCTTACTTTTCCTTTTATAAGACTGACTACCAAGCAGGATGGTTTAAGATGCCTCCACCAATGGTCTTAAAATGCTCCAGAATTTTTTTCCTACAGATTGAGTTCATTGTAAGTCCTGACCTTTCTTTCCATTGCAGTAGCCTCAAATAGCCTTAATTCTCCTTTACCCTTGTCCAGGGCAGTGTTTACACTTACAGTCACCATAGAGTTCTTTCCCTTGAAACTCTTACCCAGTCTTCTGATATTCATTTGAGTTCTCAAAGTCACTACTGACTCTTCTTCCTTTTCCCTTGCAAACTTGCTTTATAAGAACACAGACATGGGGCCAGCAGGTGGCGTAATGCTTATGTTGCAGGACTCCCACATAGTTGAGTGTGGTTCGAGTCCTGGACTGGGTGGCTTAAAACTCACACCAGGCACGTGTGTGTATGTACCTCAGATCCTGAGAGAAGAATGGAGGAGAAAGGATTGCAGCATAGACATCCCCCCTGAGGAGTGATTTTTCGCTTTGTGTCTCTGTCTATCCAGTTAGCACACGAATTGTATAGCAAAACTCTCTCTAAAAACAAACAAACTGGGACCAGCAGTTAGCGTAATGGCTATGTTGCTGGACTCCCATGTAGCTGACTGCGGTTCATGTCCCAGACCCAGTGGCTTACACTCATGTCGGGCGTGTGTGAGTGTGTGCCCAAGATCCCGAGAGGAGAATGGAGGAGAAGGGATTGCGATGTGGCCATCCCCCCTGGGGGGTGATTTCTCGCTTTCTGTCTCTCTGTCTAGTGCATGTGCCCTAATAAAAACCCCCCCCCCCCCCCAAAAAAAAGAAAACAACAACAAAAAACTAACAAAACAAAATGGAACCAAAAAACCAAGGACAACAAACAGACACAAGGAACTTTCTGCCTGCCAGTGATGAATATGTTTCTTACTTTGGAGGTGGTGATGATTTTGTGTGTATACATACAATGAAACTCTGGATTTTATACAGTAAATATATGCAGTTTTTTGTAAATCAATTAACTTCAAAAGAGCTACTTTAAAAGCGCTGACTCTGACTCTCTCCCCCTCCTTCCCTCATTCCTCTCCCTTCTTCTTCCCTTTCCCTTTCTCCCCTCTCTGTCCCTGTCCTTTTCTTCTTTCTTTTTTCAAAAATAACTTGTCTGGCAGTTTCCTTAACTAAAGCTTAGTGAAAATGAATTGTAAGATGATTATGTTATTTCTTCTAGGTACATTTGCATTTGAAGAAGGGATAATTCCTTTCCTCTCCTAAAATGACTTTTTTTTATAAAACTATTTCAAGCATTGGAAGATTTGGTAAGTAAGAGATATGAGAAGCCAAAGTGCCATTTAGTTGCTTCTTTATGCTAGTTACATGAAATCTAAGGCTGGCACCGCCTTAATAAGCATTTCTTAAAGAAAATTAATCATTACATATTTAAATGAACCTTTTTCCTGGCAACATGTTCTTAAGGATGTATCTCCAAATATTTACAGGGAGAAGAAATGTCTCAATAGAAAAGAAGACCTGTGTGAATGATATGGATGTCCTCAAATTATTCAAAAGTCTGCAGCAAGATATCCTAGGCTTAGAGCAATTTATTGGCCATCTCCCACTTAGGCGTCCCTTGGCTCCTCAAGTCTTTTGACTGATAGATGAAAGATCTTTCTCTTTTTCTTCTTCACATTCCATGACAGCATGCTTAGGATCATTTTAGGGTCATCATTGACTGCACCCTCTGTCATACCTCCAGCATCCAAGTGTAGAACATTTTTCTTCCATTGTTTTTATTTCCTCCTTCTTTTATATTTCTATCACTACAGACTTAGCAGGGGTTCTCAGTGTGAAATACTCTCTTTTTTCCCCCCTCTAAACTAAAGTAAAACAGTTTAGTTGTAGGTAAGTTGAGGGTTACATTCTGAACCAGACATGTAGAAGTAACTCAGATAATGTTAAAATTGCCTTCAGAATGCCTTAAATTGCCATGGAATAATGGTAGGGTGCCATTTTAGTATATCCAGTGCAGAACTTTTTTTCCAGATCATTTGAACAGATTGCTATGGTTAAACCTGAGAACAAACTAAATTACTTGTGTTGTGTTTGGGAGTCAGTTTGTCATAAAGATATATAGTATCTGAACACTATAATCACAGTTGGGACAGGTTAAAAAAATAAAATCCTACATTTTGTGAAACAAGATAAAGGAAAGAGAGATTTGAGTCTTCCATTTTAAAGTAAATTAAAATAGAGACCAGGCCTGAAGGCTCCCTGAGCTTACAAAGCCCTTTACAACTCCTAAGTGACCTAAACCTGCCTGATTTGCAAACATAAGTGAAATTTCACAAGCTATTGTGGTTCATATAAAAGACTTATTAAAAATACAACAAAAACTTAAACTCAACCTGTCAAATGCAGCACATGAACAATGAGCCTTTAACTAGAGACTTTCCAGTAAGACTAGACCATATGAAGCAACTTTGACACCTACAAACTCTTTTGTTCCAATTGTCTTCTTCCTCTATGGAAAACCTTAGGGTCCTTCAATGGAGGCTCCTAACTTCTTGTTTGAAGCCATTCAGTTCTTGAATTGTTTGTTTAATTAAACATTTAATGTTTTCTTATGCCTCACTTTACCATTTAAAAATATTTATTTTATTTTATTTATCATAATTATTACTTTTAATATGCTATAGAGCAAATATGCTAGAAAGAGAGAGAGAAGAGAGAGAGAGAAAACTGCCAGGTGCAGGACTTGAACTACAGTCAGCCAGGTGGGAGTTCAGTACCCCAACCACTGCGCTACGTGCTAACCCCTCAATAAGAAGCATACACTCATACTGCACTTTAAAATAATCTCTCTTCTCTCTTGCTCTCTAAGTATGTATGTGTGTATATACATATGTAACATATACATATTTAATTTGCCATGTATGTATACAATTAGTTGGGAAGAGATCCTGTAAATAACACCCCTCTTAGTCTTCCAAGGTCTCAGCCTCTGTAGTGATATAGAGAGAAGTTGCATGTTTTGATGTAACTATCTACTTATTGCCAAAAAGGTTGATTAGAAAATGTGACGTATTTTCCAGATTTGCAGCTAACTTAACTCATTCAGACAGACTAAAGCATCAGCCATATGCAGTGAGGAATAACCATTTCCTCCCAGTAGAGTGGGCCTGGCCCTTGAGCTTGCCATGTAGACCAGAGAGTGAGTGTAACATCAGGAAAAGTTAGTTTTTCCCTCTCCCAAGCTTGCTTATGGAATGTGAGATATGAGACCATAGAGAGGAGGGGGACATGAGATATGAGAGTCCCCCTTGCAGCACCGATGCAGGGTGAACGTGCGTGGTGCAGCACGTCCTCACTCCTCAGCCAGCTGAGGATGCACCTGCCCCCACAAACCCTCCACATTTCAGCCACTGCAGTCAGGAGCTTTCTCAAGGTGAGGTCAGAACTTTGTCACCCCTTGGTCATGATCTTTGGTGGCATGACTGGCCTCCAGGGCTTAGTCCCGGTTGCTTCACTGTAACCTGACACTCTCTCTTACGCAGAAATCTTGGGGAGCTATTTGTTAGTGTGTTTCTTTCTTTCTTCCCTTTTCTTCTACTGAAAAACTCCTGATGATAATTTTCAAAGTATCCCATAGTGTGTAATGGGAACTGAATAAATGATATGTATTAAACTAATAATCAACTATTAAGGCTTTCAGTGATATCAGTATTTTTCAGGGTAATGTTCCAGGAAACCTTCCCTTTCTCTAGCCTCCTCTTCCCTCACCCTCCCATAGAGCCTGCCCTTAATTCTCCTACAGAACAGTCTCTGTTGATTGGCTCTCCCTGAGCCCTATGGACTTTCTTGGGACAAAGGCCATACTCTGGACCCTCACTCCTAACCCAGAATCAAAAAATAACCATACTCAGCATTTAGAGAGTGGGTTTGGTGCCCATGTTTGAGCTCATGAAGCCTGCATCAATGCCCCTTCCCAGTTTCAACTCCCCTTTCTCCTCTTTCCTTTGTTTCTTTACATTCTTCTCTCCCATCGTAAGTCAAATACAGTAGCTGCATGGTAGGGAAGAAGAAAAAAACTGAGGTATAGCTGGCAGGAAAATCCTTTGTCCAAGTCTCCTCTGCTACAGCTCTGAAGTAGAGAGAATTTGTAGCCATCTTGGCAGTCGGCTCCTGAGGTCTGGGTTTTCCACTGTTTGTCTAGCTTATTCCTTTGTCTCTTATTTTGGCAACCATTAGTCTTTTGCAAGGTCAAAGGAAAGGAAGGTGAAAAAGAGCTGAGCATTGGTAGTTTCATACTGGTGAACTCTTTATTACCTTAAAATAATAATTCTAGTCTTAAAAGGCAGAGAGAAAAAGAAGGTTAAGACATACTAACATGACACTAGGAAGTAAAAAAGTCTTGCTAATATTTTATAGTACAGCAATGACCTGTTTTTCAGCCACTTTCATAATTAAAAAGGTGCTATTTCCAGGTTAACAGATAGAGCATATAATTTTTTAAACAACTAGGGTTCTTTGTCTAGGCAGAGAAGTTTTAACCGGAAGCCTGGAGAATTATGACTGGCACTGGTCTTTGTTAACCAGGGAAGAACTTCTCAGTATGCTCAGCAGGGTCATTAACCAAATGATCAAATAAGTACTTGCAGCATCTTGTGTACTTGTCTACCTGTCTATCTGAACACCTGCAGCCTCACAGTGTGTGCAAAACAGTTCCTGTAGCTGTCCTAAAAAATGGTATCCCAGTTCTTTCTCAGCCTCCGCTGTATAACTCAACTTCTAATGTGAGCACAAGCAAGTTTCCCGTAAGGACTCCTCCACTGTCAGTGAGAATTCTAGACTCTCCTTTCTCCTCTGTTCTTTAGCCATAAATATGACTTGAAATGTTGGTTGTTATGTTCCTTTTTACTTCAAAGGTGTAATATCTACTCTAGACAAGTGGGAATACTATGAATAAAGTAAGGAACATCCAAAAGAAATGTGGGCTTCTGGGAGAAGATAAAGAGATTATGTTTTTGTGTGTAGTAGGCATGGATTTTGTGGACCAAAAACTTAGACCTGTCAAAAATATATAACTTAATTTCTTTCTAAAGAAGCTTTTCTAAGCTTTGGAATCTTAATTTCTGTATCTTAAGTAGAAAACCTAATTTTACTAAGTCAGTCTAGATAAATTCTTGTGGAATGCTACTTTCAAAGAATAAATATTAAGGTAATTTAAGATGATCTTCATGGCTATTCATTTCGAGATCTCTCCTATCTTCTTGGGAGCTCTGATCTTCCTTTCACTTTCTCCAATTAACATTCTGCTTGTTATCCTCCACCCCCCAAGAAAAAGATTATTTTCTTTCTGTTTATTTTCCCAGGGCATAGGCTAAGCATTGGACTTGGGTGAGTGAGATGCTTCCGTATCACCTGGTGTCAGAGGGAATGGGCAAATGAGCCATTGTTATCAGAGCATGTGCTCACACAATTTAGATGGTGCAGCCAACTGCACTCTGAGGGTACAACCTGCCACTCCACCGTCCTACGTGTGGTCCATCGCTGACTGTCATCAGAGATGGGCAGAGCAGGACTGTGTATTACAGTGGCATGCTGTACACCTCAAATGCATTCAATACATGTTTCTAAAGCAATTATTCAGATGGTTGTAAAAACAACAAAAGTATCCTAAATTTGTTAATTCTATTATTTGTACATAGCATTATTTTAAAAAAAAAATCACATTTGGAATTGCCAGATCTTAAATTAAGTAGTACTAAATCACACTAATATTTTTTATACTGTTTACACACAGGTATGTCACCTTCTAATTAGTAACTACAATTTTAAATATGCTTCCCATGGAGAAGAAACCTTCCGTAATTCCAAGTTACACAGTGATAGAAACAGGAACATTTTTCTTCTTAATATGGTCATCCTGTACTTCTTCCACTTAGAATGCTACTAGGACCATTAATAAAAGGTTGACTTTCCCAGGTATAGTCCTTGTAGAATTTTTATTATTTTTAAAATTTTTAATTAATTTATTTTTATCCCCACCCCTTGCTAGAATTTTTATTTTTGAAGATATGCTTCAGGATTTATTTATTTCAAATTTCTAGTATTTTTAAAAATTAATTTTTCAATTTTATTTATTATTATTAGTATTTTAAATTTGGCATAGGGCATGTTTGATGGCACCTTAACAGGCATGCCATCTGCTGGCCCCATCCACTCATTCTTTTAACTAGTATTTATAGGCATTTGTTATTGACCTGGTGCTGTTCTGGGTAATGGATTATAGCAAACAAGTAACCTTTCAAGTTTTAATAGATGTATATCCATAGTTTGCCATCCAGTAGTCTCACTATTAGGAATTTATATAAGAGAAAAAAAAAAAAAAACTTACATTCTCCTGATGGCTTGTATGTGAATATTTATAATAGCTTTTTACTTTTTTATTTTGTTTTTCCTTTTTTTTTTTTAGATGTTTTTGCTTCAGGGTCCATGTACTCGCCTGAAAGACAGAGACAGAGAAATAGAAAAAGAGAAATCACCCCCTCCCGGGGGGATGGCCATGCCGCAATCCCTTCTCCTCCATTCTCTTCTTGGGATCTTGGGCATGCATGCACACATGCCTGGTGTGAGTTTAAGCCACTGGGTCTGGAACTCAAACTGTGGTCGACTACATGGGAGTCCAGCAACATAGCCATTACACCAACTTCTGGTCCCAATAATTGCTTTTTACTAATAGCACAAATCTGGAAACAGCACAAATGTCCAAACAAGAGAATGGATAAACATATTGTGGTATGTTTTAAATGAAATGCTACCAATGTACATATGAAGTTTTAGAAATAAGAAATCTAGGGACTAGCAAGTGGCATGAATGGTTACTGTGGCTACCATGAGTTGCAGGTTTTGGGGAGGGAACTGTGGCAAAACAGAGATCAGTTTACAAACTCCAGGCAAAGTCCATAGAGAAATGTGAGAACCTCACAGGAGGAAGTGCAATGTGGATTGCAAGGACAGAATGTTTGGATGGTACTTAACAGACTTAGAAGTGGATCGGATGCTTGAGATGAAGGAGAGTGGGAGTTTGGGATGGTCCCAAGTTGGTGACTTGGTGGGTTAGGTAAAACACTGCCCTGTAGTTGAAGATGAGAAGTAGGGGGGAGGGCTGAAACTGAGAGATGATTGAGGAGCCAGATGACTATTGGCACTAAAAATTCCTCCATGTTCAAGGTAAAGACAGGATTAGAAGGGCGTAAAGATATTGGATTTAGTTTTATAAATAATGATTTTCAAGTGAGAAGGATTAGGTCTAGTGACATAGGGAGTTTGACATTAAAATCCTGATCAGCGTTTAAGTTTAATTTTTTCAGCTAGCACCGAAAGAGAGGAAGATGAAAAGAGTAAGACAGCAGCTAGTCTTAACATTTTCTTTGACTGTATATACATTTTTCTGAAGAGCTTTTTACTAGAATCTCAAATTGGTCTTCGACCCCACAGGTTAAGAATTACTAGAGCATATTATGTTGAAGCAGAGTGAAGGTGAGAAAAATTGTATGTAAAGAATTATCTTTCTCAGTGAAGTTGGAAGCAAGGTTGTTTGAAAGTGAACCAATGGAAATGCATCTGGGAGGTAAAAGCAAGTGGAAAGGGTTCAGAACAGCTGCTGTGAGCATTGGAGAGAGACTTGACTCAAGATAATTAAAGACATTGGTGAGTATCATTGAGGGCTCCCTGAGCAGTTCCAAAAGCAAATGTTCTCAAAAAGATTTAAAAAAAAATATGCTGTTGACACCACAATTGAGCAAATATGTATCTTATGACCTCTTTTTAAAAAAATAGACTCATCTGTACGTGTAAGTTGATTTATTTCTTAAAATAGCGGTCATATAATTTTATACTGCAGAATATATAAATGTAAATTATAAAAATGTGTAATTATATTAACTTTTATAGTAGACTCAACTAGTATTTGAATTATAAACCCAAATAATGACTTTCTAATAGAGTATATTGAGTATCCCTGAAAATGTTGACATTAAAAACCTTTAAACACTTGATAAAACAAACAATTTTTTTGAGCTAAACACTTCACCAGTCCTACAAATGTCACTGATCAAAGCCAGCAGTGTTAGGGATTTAAGCTGAAAGTAAGTAGCACACTGAAGCAAGAAAGATTTTAGAGCCATAAAACTATAATCCTCTCTTAAAATATGTGATTCCATTGCTTTCTCAGAGTTGAGAGGTATAGTTTCACTGAGAAGTAGATAAAGGCATCAGGAGGAAGGTGACAGAGGGTAAAACATGAGAGTAGTTTTTTCATAAATAGGAGGGAGGTCTGATTTGCTTAGCACTAGACACTCTATTACCTATGGAGGTTTAAAAATTTAAAAAAGGAAGTAGATTCTACTTTTATCAAATACAGTGATCTTACTGTCTTTTGAAGTGTCAAATTACTTCACCACAAGTGGAATAGATACTTTGCTAATGTTTCACAACCATACCTGCATACTAATATTTTGCAGCTTGCCAGACATGGTTTTTAATAAAATGCTAACTGTTACCCATATTTAGAATTCATTAAGCCGTGAGTGCACTCTTTATTTCTATTATTTTTGTCTCACAACATTTCCTTTTTAACATAATGATTGACAAGGAGAAAATTCTTCCTAAGAAGGTAATGTACCTGTATAATAATAAATAAACGTATTCATTTTTAATTTATTTAATGTATTCTTTCCTTTACCAGAAAATAAAGGGGCAAATGTTTTTCTAAACCAATTAATTACTAATTTCCTTTTTTTCTTTTTCATTTAATTTTTCCATATTTTTACTACTCTCCCAGGAGTCATCTTTCATCTTTCTTCTTTTTGTTATTTCAAACTTGTTACTATGAGCAATTCACTTATTCACAATTGCTTGAGTTAATGCCTTTATCATTTCTTTCCTGGAATATTGCAATTTGCAGTATTATGTATGCAATTTGTATACATCCACTACCTTTAATCTTTGTTTCTCAGTCATGGTATACATGATGTTCAGACTAACCTTCATATAGACATGATTTATGCAACAAAAGAACCTTTCAAAAATAGCTTAAGAGTGACCTAGTGTAGTGTCTCAGGACAATGCTCATATACCTTAGCCTGGGTTCTAAGACTTTTCACAATCTTGAGTCCCTCCTATTTACCCAAGATTTCCAAACTGACACTTTGCTGTAATCTTAATTTCCTTCAACTTCCTTGATTCTCTTTGCTCTATTTGCTTATAACCTTTCTTAGAATGTCTCTGAGGTCAGCCATGAACTAACACCATATTCACTTATAATCTTTTAGTGACTTAAAATAAGATATAATTTGGATAATTAATGAGATTTGAAAAGAAGCAAAGTTTTTTTGTATAGCTCCCTAAGTGTAGCCGATAACCTAACCCTGCTCCTCGAGCTGTGCTCAAAGTCTGCCTCACAGCACGAGTGTTTCGGCCAGTGTCTTCCTTGGTGCCGTTAACAGGGAGGTTCTTGGTGCCGTAACTGGGAGTCCCACTTTCTGATGTGAGAGGAATGTAAAAATCAAGTATCACTCATAATCTCCCAATGTGCCAAGTAAAATTTTTCAATTAACACTTAACCCAATATTTTTGCTCTCAGTACTATCTAATACAGAAACTAGGTGGGGGGGGGGGAACGCACTGAATTATTTCAAAGTAGATTAGCATTTTAGTATTTTCCTATTATTAAGAATTTGATTAATTATACAGGAAGGCCAAGATAAATTATCTATAAGAAGCTCATTTGAAGGTACTGAAATTCCACTAAGGACTGATGTGCTAATTAGCCACGAAAGAAGCTGTGTTGACAATGTTCATATTTCATGGTCGTACCTCTTCAGTCCTCAGAATTCCCATGTCTGTGGGCTTGATGAATATATGACTTTCCAGAGCTACATTTTCTTTTAAGTATGATATAACAATGTTATACACTTTTGGTTATATCACTGCCAAACGTTATTGAAGAAAAGTAGTAGGTTTATCTTTGTATTAATAAATACTTCTTTGTTATTACATCCATGGCATATTACCTAGAGGGAAAGAAAAAGGTATGCCTAATTATGTGTTCACTGAAGTTTTTTCTCTTTAACTTTAAGCATTTATTTTTCTTCTTAACTAGTGGATTTGCCCTCAGTGTATCTGTCATGTTATAAAGAACCATAATGGCAAACATACCACAATAGCTTACATGAGCTACTTAAGCCATCAAATTGCTTAGTAAATGTTTTTTTCAAGCATTTTGAAATAAATTATGCAAAGAAAGTGCTGAAGATCAACATCCTGTCCATCAATAAATAGCCTTGACCAACTTACCCTTCAGGAGACCCATCAAGAATGGCATTTAAACCAAGGACAGGAAGCAGG
>NW_006159681.1:5944060-5969002 GCF_000334495.1 Tupaia belangeri chinensis | reverse complement strand
GGAAGGACGGAGAGAGATATTACTTCAACAAGCATTGGCTTCATAATTTATCATTCCAACAGTGTTTTTCCTAGCATACTCCTATTACACCGACCTCACCAATTAAAGAATTCTGAAAGGAAAAGTGAAGAAAAAACAGAATGATATGAACCTCATATGAATAAAGACAGCATTTTGGCCTTTTCTTCTACCAAGAGAGACCTAGAAAATGGTCTCTTGTTGAAGATACTCTCCAGGTGCTGTTGAAGGAAGTCATAGGAATACCCAGGCTGAAACCAGGTCTCTGTTACACTTCATGTATGGTCCAAAATACCAACTCCTGTGTGAGGGAACACGGTTTAGCTCTATGGGAAAGACTTTAGTTACGTTCTAGGTTAAATCATGGACATGTTGTTTGATGATTCTTTGAGCATCTACTGGTAATCATGATGCCCACAGATTTAAAAATATCAGAAAGTAATAAATGAGCTGGCTATAGCCTAGTGGTTAAGGGAGGCAGATTCCACATGGCTGATCACAGTTCTAATCCTGACCCCAGAAGCTTGAGAAATACACCTGGCATGTGTGCCCAAGGTCCTGATGTAATGGAAAAAAGGAAAAGGTAGTGTGATGTGGCCATGCACCGTTAAGGATGATTTTCTCTCTCTCTTTCTCTCTCTCTCTTTCTTCTGTGTCCCTGGCTGGTACATGCTCTGACCATTGATTTTTTTTTTTTTTGAGAGGTTTTTGCTATAGGGCATGTGCGCTCGCCAGACAGACAGAGAGAGACATAGAGACAGAAAGCGAGAAATCACCCCCCAGGGGGATGGTCACGCTGCAATCCCTTCTCCTCCATTCTCCTCTTGGGATCTTGGGCATGCACGCACATGCACCCAGCGTGAGTTCTAAGCCACCGGGTCCGGGATGCGAACCGCGGTCGACTACGTGGGAATCCAGTGACATAGCCATTACGCTAACTGCTGGTTCCCATGACAATTGATTTTTTAAAAGTAATCATCATAAATGACACCTTGAGAGAGCTATATCTAGTCACATTTGGAAGGCATGTCAACTCTCTCTCTACTCCTTGGTGAGTAATGATGCTGTTGATTATTTCTGGCCCGAAGCTACATTCTCTAGGGAATGACAGTAGATGACATGGTATATGTGTATGTCTCTCTCTCTCTCTCTCTGTGCATCTCAGTCTCAAACATATATAGACTTGTTCTCCTGGAAGCAAAGGAAAAAGTAAGAGGTGATGGAATTCATTTCTTTTTTTCCTTTCTTTTTTTTTTGAAGAGGTTTTTGCTATAGGGCACATGCGCTCGTCAGACAGACAGAGAGAGACATAGAGACAGAAAGCGAGAAATCACCCCCCAGGGGGGATGGTCATGCCACAATCCCTTCTCCTCCATTTTCCTCTCGGGATCTTGGGCACGCACGCACACGCGCCTGGCGTGAGCTCTAAGCCACCAGGTTCGGGACGCGAACCGCGGTCGACCACATGGAAGTCCAGCGACATAGCCATTACGCTAACTGCTGGTCCCCTAACTTTGACTTAAGATAGCATACTTTTAAACAGGTGTGGACACAACTTATTTTCAGATTTCTCATTATTGTATGAACTGTTCTGACATTCAGAGCAGTTATAATTACTTGAATATATGCTCTAGTTTTATCTGTGTGATGGATATATTTAAAAAATTAACCTTTCTATAATCAACTAAAGTAATTAAGGAAATGCCACAAAATTCTGCTTATTTACCGTGTATACTAAACTATTTAAATTCTATTCAGTGCTGGTACTTTGCATTTTCCTTGCTATTTTTGTATTCACAATGTCCAGAGCAGTTTAACAGGATTTTCAAAGGTATTTTCACCCTTTTAATGATTGCAAAAACACTTAGCACATGATTTTTCCCCCTATTTCTTACCCATTTAGATACATTAGTATGAACCAACTGAAGATGCTCTTGTTAATACTGTGATTTCCGTGCGACTAGGATGGTTCATAAAATGTGTCACCACAGGTTTGCGTTGTGACCTCATTTCCATAACAGTCTGAATTTTGAATTTTTTAAGTTCTTGATCTAAGTTGTCTGCCTTTGCCTGATTCTCACAGCATATGAACATTTCTAATGTGAAAAAAGAAAGTTTTGTTTTTTGTTATAATAATAGAATTTTATTTGCTATCCTGGTATTCGATGCTGTGTGATTTTAAAAACAAAGTCATCTTTGTTTCATAGCTGCACTGTTTCCCTTCCTGATGCTTTCATTTCACAGTCCCGCGGTGGCAACTGTCTTGCATGCAGGAATGTAATGGTAAATTAGTAGTCAACTTCTGCTTTGTCACTACTAAAGTGGCAGAGAAAATAGTATCTTAGAAATTATTTCTTGTGTGTCAACTTTTATATTTTTTAACCATACTTTTCTATACAAATAGAGCAAGTACATATTTACTGGAAAAAAGAATCAAGATCGAGATGATGCACAAACATCGACCCTAATCCTTATCTTCTTCTTGGAAAGAGCCACTGTTATCACGCTGAAGCTTCTAACCTCTGCACACGATTTACACTTATTTATCCATCTAACCGTCCCATGCTTTAAATAAAAATGATAGCCTCTTGCTCCTTTCTTCCTTTCGCTGAGCAAACGTATTGTAGAGAACTTTTGTATTTCTATTTATAGACTCTATTTTAGTTATATTTAACCCTCTTAGTAAAAAATTTAGGTAATTCACAATTTGCATATTTCAAAAAGTGATACAAGTTACACCATTATGGACATCTTTGGATCTGTGCAAGTTTGTTTGTTTTTTTCCCCAAATAGACATCGGATTCTGGAAATTTTGATCTTTGGGTAATATTTGAATAATATTTTGTTTAGGGTTTAGAAAACTTTTCACTGAAAGACCTATAGCATTTATAGTAAATCACTGGCCTTTATTACATATTCATAACACATTTGTATTTTCAAGCTTCTTAATTTCTCTAATCTGGAGGCTGAGAAAAAGTACATCTCATTGTTTACTTTATATCTTACTGACTTTTACTGACTGTGCATCTTTTCCTAGGTTTCTTAACTATATATTGATGAGTGAATTATTCATGTCTTTTTTTTCACTACATTGTTTTAGCATAAAGATATATAGGGCTTTCACAAGGTGCTATTTATAAGTTATTTTATATTTCTGTGGAAGTAATTTTATCTAGTCTATTAGACTTTTAACTTTATTTATAATATATTTAATTCTAGAGTAGCTTTAAAATTGAAGCAATAAACATTATTTCCTACATTGTTTTTAGATTAATACTTTATTTCAGAAACTCTGTTTAGTTTAAATTTACAAGCCTGCATTATATATGTTTTTCTTATATTTTTAATTTGTGATCTCTTAAATCCACCAGAATTTTTTAATAATGTGCTAAATGACTCTAACTTTACACATTTATATATTAATTGGGCATTGAAGAAATAGCAGGATTTATAGTAATCCCTCACTGATTTGAATGCAGACTTTACCAACTTTGAGAGTTGGCCAGAAAAGCCCATGATCTTACTTTTCTTCATTTTCTACGGATAACCAAGAGTGTATGCATGGAAATATTAGCAGTTAGAGGTGATCCTGTGGCTCAGTTCCTGCCAGTAAATGTGTACAGAAGTAGCTGAATGGGATTTTCTCAAAAAATTCGTCTATGGGTCAAGTTACTATGTCTCTTGGACTTTTATTTTGTAATGTTCTTCCTGCTTGGAATAGGAATGTGAGAATCAAGGGGAAAAAAAAAGAAGCAAAACATTAAGGAGCACGAACATTAATAATTACCTGTTGATAATGATGTGCATAGTGATATATTTGACTGGACCAATAGACTGTATTTATGCTGGAAAAATCCATTTTGCAAGCTGTAATGGTATACAGTTGCTGGGTGTAAAAAAAAAAAATCTTGTATTTCCAGAAAGACCTTCTTATGTATAAATGAGATATAATTTTGAAAGAAAGTAAACTGGCAAGGAAAAAAAACATTTTAAAAATAAGAATATGAAAATGTGAGTCAAAAAGTGGTTGATGCATATGGAAGGAGGTTGTGACAGAAGGGAGTTCAGAGCTGAGCTTCTGACAGTGACACTGAACCATGGTTTTTCATTGCTGGAACAGTAGTCATGATTTTCTTAACTAGTGTTAGTTGGTTTCTGTTGCATGCACCCAAATGTAATGAAAACTGTCAGAAACAGATCAAATTTGAATATATTCATGACGGTTTCAAGTCTCTTTTTTCAGTTTACTCTTTATTCCTACACCAACACCACAAGAATTTAGTTAATATTTAATTTATGCATAAGTGTACATATTTTCATATCTGGATATAATTAAAATATATCCTTTATTTACATTTATCATAAGAGTTTATTCTTGTACTCAATTCTTAATTTATTATTTTGTCATGCTACCTAAATAATAGTATTTAGGCATGAAACACTTTGTAAGTTACTTGAATAGTTATATTATTCATATATTTATTTTGTATTGTTTTTTCTAAGTTATTAATGTAGAAAATTATGTTACTGTGTATTATATTACTATAACTTGAACTATTATTTGCTTGACTACGGTGTAGCTTTTATTTTACTATTGGGTCGTTGGAAAGTCATGATGCATTTTTGCATAGAAAATATGTCACACTTTCCTAAATTTCATATAGGATTGTACATCTATGTTTATTACTGATGTTGGATTGTAGTTTTCTTTCTTTTTGCTATCATTTTCAGACACAATGCCATGGTTATTTAGATCTCAGGACATTATGTGGGTATTTTTCCACTGTTTGTTCTGGAATATTTTTAAAAGCTGTGGATTATCTGTTCTTTGAAAATTTGGCAAAACTTGTTCATAAACTATTCAAGAATTATGCATAGATTTAATTCTTCAACCTAAAGAGATCATTTTTATTTAGAATGCATTCTCCTAAAATCTTATCTAATAATGTCATTAATATTGACAAGTTGCTGATTTTGCCACTTTATTTGTAATTTCCCAGAGAAGTAAAGAAAATAAAATAAGGTGTATACAAGTTATATGGGTCTGCAATATCTTTTTTTTTTTAAAGAAAGAAACAGAGAGAGAGAAAGAGAGAGAAAGAGGGAAAGTGAGAAAACAAGCCACCAGGTCCAGGACTCAAACCATGGTCGGCCATGTGGGAGTGTCCAGCACCTTAACCACCACGCCACTTGCTGGTCTCCTGCAATATCTTTTTTTTAAAAAGGGAATACTGAGATTTTTATTTTAAGTAACAAAAGGGTTCTCTTATTTGAAAGTGACAGTAACATTTAAGAAATAATATTAGAATTTATTATTTTTACTAGGAAGTTGCGATATATAATATGGATTCTAAATTGTTATTTATGATATTAACAATTGATAATAAAAATAAGATTGATTTAGTGGGAATCTTGAGGCTTCAAGCACCTTGACAAAGAAAGAAAGATGTGTAATTCTAGAGCATATCATATAGTATCACACACTACCATCATAGAATTATGATCATTTTCTATACATGTATGTTCAGCTAGTAACAGACAAAGAATTTATTGTCCCTCCTTGCCAAAAAAAAAATAAAAAAAATAAGGGTCAGATCAGTAGGTAGTATTGAGGTTAAGGCAACTGGATCCCACATGGCTAATTATGAGGTTCAAACCCAGGACCTGACAGCTTGAAAAACATGCCAGTGCTTGTGTGTGTGTGTGTGTGTGTGTGTGTGTGTGTGTGTGTGCCCAAAATCCCAAGAGAGGAATGGGGGAGAAATTATGGAGTGGCCATCCACTTGGTGGGGGAGGGATTTCTCACTTTCTCTCTTTCTCTTTCTCTGGCTAGCGCACATACCCTATAGTAAAATCAAAACATACAAACAATATAAAAATAGGGATCAATTACTTCTCTAAGAAACGTCAAGCACAAGAATCCATTTTATTTTGAAGTGACAGACAAATATTTCTAATGAGCAGACTGTCATAAGCAGAATAACATTATTAACATGAATCATAATAGTTTTTAAATTAGACTTACGCTATTTTGGTTAATTTTATATGATTATGTTATGTTCATATTTTATATGCCATGATCCTTATCAAGTATTACAAAATACACTTGGGCAGTCACAATCAATGATGATCATTCACTCATGCATCTATTTCTTCAAATTAAAAAGGTTTGTGTGTACACATATACATGCTCATAAAACCTACCTCCCACGTACTCTTAGTACACACACACATTCACACACTCACACTCACTCATGTTCGCATACTGTAATGCATGACTCAGACAAGTAGATCAGACTCGATACAACTTTAAATTTGATAAATGCTCTTTTGTGAAAGCTATCATCCTGTTTTCTCTACTTTACAAATAATTTACCTTAATTAAATTATAGTTATGATCCACAACATTACACAAAATAAATTAAACTTTAATTTTGAATTTTGCAATCATTAAAAACAAAAAAGCTTGTATTTATTTTTAAAAAACCATGCATGATAATGATTAGATCAATAGCCTTAACGTTCTAAAATGCCCTACTGTCTAGACTACGGTGCATAGATAGTACACACATTTATAATAAATCATCTGTAAATAATCAGAGTTGATTACATCATGAATATTCCCCCAAAATTATTTTATATAGTGGTCTTTGAAAAACATCCAGAAAAATTGCAATGATTTTTTTAAACTAAAAAGTTAGTAATACTTCTCATGCTAAAAACATTTTAGCATTTTTAAAGTTAAATAATTTTCTCTTCTCAGCTCATCAAATATTGTTATTTAGTTCTTTGTTTTGTTTAGTCTTTAAACTGCAAAATTAACAGTAGTGTCTGAAAAAATCTATTGATTCATTTGAAACTTCACAGAACATTCATCATGTTTTATAAGGTCACTGAATAATTTAAGCATAAATAATTTAAAATAAAGGAAAGCCAGGGACTTCAAATTCTATGCTATAATATTGCTTTAAAACCTACTTTTAAATTGAGAGGAAGTTCTCAAATCTCTGATCTTTTACTGACATTTAAATCACATTTTACATTCTAAAAAATTGTCATATTTGATGTCAAAAACATTTCTGTGTGATAGGTATTCTTTCTATTAGACTTATTTTAAAATGTAGTAATATGAGGCTCAGGCAGTCTTCTGCCTAGCAAATCATAGATATGAGTTTTGAAATTAAAGCCGTCTTTCTTTAAAAATCAGACTTTCTTGCTAAATCTGCTAAGATTTTCAGCTTCCTTAAAAAGTTAAAAGTGGTCAAATCTATCTGTCTTTTAAGGTTTTATGCATTGAGTTATGCTTTGAAAGCAATTTCCCAAGTGCAGAAAATATTCACCTTAATTTTTGACCTTTTAAAATTATTCTTTAATATGTAGCTCTCTAATTTGGCAGAAGCGTGTTCTGTCATATGACTGAGCCTAAAATCTGGCTCATTCCACATCACTGTGTTATTAGACTGCACGTCGAAGTCAAGGACTTCTCCCTCCATCAGCACCTCATGTATCTTGAGCAAAGTAAAGCAGGGAAAGTGAACAGAGAGATGCTTCTTCCAGTTTTTCATTGCTCTTCAGGCAGGAAGCAGTCTTCCTTCTCTGATCTTTTATTCCCTTTTGCTCTCCTTCTTCAATCAGCAGCCTTATTACTGTCTTCTCACTTGTGGTCATCAGATTTTCATTCAAGTACCTGTGGTGCAATTCCCGATTCTCACACAGCGCTGTAGTCTATTGCCAACACAGACGTTCTATTAAGCAATAATAATTTTTAAATTTAATTTTATGGGTTTATTTATTTTTAATTTGGTATAGGGCATGTGCACTCACAGCAAGAGAGACAGAGAGAAAGAAGAGAGAGAGACAGAGAGAGAGAGAGAGGAAGCAAACCTCCAGGTCTGAGACTTGAACATGGTCCACCATGTGGGGGTCCAGTGCCTTAACCACCATGCCACCTGTTGGCCCTAGAATCAATTATTTTAAGGGTCAAGAATTTGAGAAATCCTGGGAACCAGCAGTTAGCGTAATGGCTATGTCGCTGGACTCCCACATAGTCGACCGCGGTTCGCGTCCCAGACCCGGTGGCTTAAAACTCACGCCAGGCACGTGTGCGTGAGTGCCCAAGATCCCGAGAGAATGGAGGAGAAGGGATTGTGGTGTGACCATCCCCCCTGGGGGATGATTTCTCTGATTTCTCGCTTTCTGTCTCTATGTCTCTCTCTGTCTGTCTGGCAAGTGCACGCGCCCTATAGCAAAAACCTCCCCCCCCAAAAAAAAAGAATTTGAGAAATCCTGACTGTCCTCATCTTTGATGAGGTCCAGCTAGAAGAATAAAAAGCATTTGTATTGAAGTAATACAGAGATCCTAAAAGCAAAGTTGAACACAAAAATGCACATTTAAAAAAAAACTTTCTCTATCAGAAGGTTCTAAAATTCTTGGTAGAGGTATGACTGTAAAATATTTTGGTTTTTAATTTTTCCTCAAAAAGCTGAAATCACATTGCTCTCCCTCTGCCTTGCCGATGTTGCTAGCCATCGCCTGTGGCCTGCAGCACGCACTGAGCCGCAGGTGTGGAATGGTGCCGGCTGAAGGGAGCTCACCTTCCAGTCCCTGACAGCATTTGACACAGTGCATGTTTCGTTAAATTTCGCTGGGGGAAAAAATGAGTAAGATGAAATAATGAGGGGATGAATTCTGAGTGAACGTGGATTGGCGAGTCTAGTACAAGAAGAGCAGAGGTGCAGCGCCCCCTGGTTCCTGGAGGAAAACGTGGCTGATGGCCGCTCAGAGCACACAGCGGGGAGGTGACCCACTGCAGTGGGGCAGCAGAGGTCTGCGCACCGCCCGGTCCAGCACTTGGTTCAACGCTGAGCTTTAAGTCAGTGACGCACCTTCTGGGTTCAACTGGGAACGCCTGGAATCACAGACTCTGGTCAGAGGTCTGGAAACCCGGACTCAGGAATGTGCCTGTGCTTTGATTGTGCTGACTGGGCCTCGGGATCGAGTCCAGCAGCCACCTGATGCCCAGGGGCCCTGGCGGTCTTGAAAGGGAGCTCTCTGCTGCATTTGTGGACATGTGATACGTGACATGATATTTGCTAGTGTGTCGACACCAGGAATGAGTTTGTGGAATCCTGTAAACAATAGTAAACCCTGATTTTTTTGGTAGTCAGAAGACATATTTTCTTTGCCAGAATGTGAATATTTTCTTTTTCTGAAGAACTATTTCCAGGAAGAGTTATCAAATGACTATGCCATTTGTGACATTCATAATTAAATATTCATAAACTAAGTCACCAATTAAGATATCTGATGTTTGAAAAAACATAAAATAAGCATTTGCCAAAAAAGAAAATCAGTGTTTTCCTGTCGATGAATCTGGTCAACTAAATTGTGTATTCCACATGACAATAATCCTATTTTAAATCACTGATAAAAAGGCTGACATTTTAATTATAATTAACCTCTTGCCAGTGAGCACAACAGTGCTCTAGTGTTAGGATCAGATGTGTAGACTCTCAGAAGAAAATGATATTCTCTGATGTTTTTGAAATCAGGTATATTTTTGTCATATTGACTGAGAGATGACCTCTCTTTGTGTTCTTTCTAATAGCTTCAAGAGATGTTTGGTTCTCTAAAACTGAACAAAAAGGAGCATAAACATCCTTAGTCCGGCCTGTCTGTGGCATTTGTGCTGATACAGCACGCCGTCCTTCCACGGTGCGGCAGCATGGATACCGGAATTGGGTAGAAAGAGGCAGAACGGGGAAAGGCTCCAGAACTGTAGCATCTGGTGTAGTTGCTACTACCACACGCTGCTGCTTAATTTTAAATGAGCGAAATTAAACTTGGTCCATCAGTGACACAGGCTGCATTGCACGTGTCCAGTGTCCACAGGTGCTGAGAAGCTTCAGCGCTGGATCGGGCAGGTCAGGACATTGTTCTCCCCCGCAGGAAGGTCTATGGGAAGCATCATATAGAATACAACCCTCAGGAACATGCATGCTCGTTAATAAAGTCATTGTAACAACAGGTAATCGCTGAGTATGTGGCATTCCATGTACTGTGCTCACAACTGTAACAGAAACTTTGAGATTTTTCCTCAAAATATTGATTAAATATCCATCATTACTATTCACGTTTTATATCTGAAAAGGAAAAAAAAAAAGTCCATAGTTTAAATATGGCTGGTCCCCAGTGACTTACCAAGGCAGGCTCTGGGACAGCCATTACTCACAACTAAGTTTGAGTCCAAAATATTGCTTCTATATTAAAATATTTTTAGCCTTGTCAGCCTATTACTGCACAGGACTGATTGTTAGAGTTCTATAAAGTAGCACTATTCTTATTAAAAAGTGTTATTTTTTATGTGTAAACTTGCTTTCTACTTCTGAAATTTGCTGTATTTTGGGTGATCAGAATAGTGATAATGTGTGTGTGTGTGTGTATTTATTTGCTATAGGGTGTGTACACTCACCAGAGAGACCGAGAGAGACAAAGTGAGAAATCGCCTCACCAGGGGGAATGGCCATGCTGCAATCTCTTCGTTCCTTGAGATTTGGGGCATGCACACATGTCCCTGGAGGGAATTTCAAATGACCAGGTCTGGGACTTGCAACATGGTTGGCCATGTGGAAGTTCACTACCTAATCCAAGATGCCACCTGTTGGACCCATGAGAAAAATATTTTTAAATCTATTTTCAACTTTTCTAATCTCCCTAAGCCAAAAGACATAGTTGACATGTATTATTGAATGTCTGACCTGGAGTCAAAACAACTATTTGGGCAACAACACCAAACTCTGAACCAATTTTCAGGATTTAAAATCGGATACTCTCCCACTTGCCATATCCCTTTGTATCTCCTTGAGACACTCAGCTCTACACTTAGTGTAATCTTGATATGCTTATTTCATAACACCTGTGCTCGTACATTTTCTGAGTACAATAAAAATGGGGCATAAATCATGCTTTTCCTTGTAATATCTGAAAAGGAGGGCTTCTGGAAACAGCTTGTGCCCAGCCTGTTTTCAACCTCATTCTATTTTTTATCATGCTAATATTTAAAAACATTTAACTATTTTGCTTACTGGCATTTTGGCAATACTGTAGATGTCTATCACCGATCATCTTAATGATAAAATTAAGACAATTGAGTCCTATTATAACCACTTTGTAATAAAACAAACTGTTCTTTTCAGGAATAATAACAGATTCTTTTTAAGACTATGGATTTCCCCATGATTTCAACAATTTGGTACAGATTGTCAGTTGCCAATCTCTTTTATTCTCCACAGTTTTCCACCTATTTTTATATGACATTTTGGTGATATCTGTGATTCATGCAATGCTAATAATACTCTTCATATTCAATTCCATTTTGCCTTATATCCTTACATAAGCAAAAAAATACTAGTATTTGTGTAAAAATGGTCCTACAGGATAATCTTGAACTTAGAGAATTTCTATTTCAATTTGAATCCAAAAATGTCATCCTTTGATTACTTCTATCATTATATCAATCATAATCTAAGGTGTCAGTGGAGGATAAGAGAGAAAAATGATGTCCTCAAAAACAAATACAAACAAACATCATTTATACCTCAATAAAACTGTACACCAGTCTCATGTATCAGGGCTCTCTCATTACTGAAGAGACATGTCATTTATTCTCATGGAAAAACATATCATGCCAAGAAAATTATTGTTGAAAATCCTAAAATGATTTATAACATTCTTGCCGCCACTGTATATATTCAATAAATGCTTCTTGACTGACTAACAGATGTTAGTTTTGTAGGAAAAACTACTCAACTTTTTTTTTTTCAGTGTTTAAATGTGTGTTTTTAAAATTTTGCCACAGCATGCGTGTGCTCACTGAACAGAGAGAGAGAGAGAGAGAGAGAGAGAGAGAGTGAGAGCACTCATGTTCCAGTGGGCGTGGTCACACCACAAGCTCTGCTCTTCCATTCATGTCTCCTGGGGGATTTTGGGCATGCATCCACACATGCCTGGTGTATTTTTTAAGTTGTCAGGTCTGGGACTTAGAGGGCACAGCTGGTCATGAGAAATCCAGCTGCCTTAACCACTACACCACTGGCTGGATCTGATTTTTGAAGAAATGTAAATATCTGAAAATTTTATAAAATATCTCTATAATCTCAATTCTATTATGCTATGTTTTTTTTTTCTTTCCCTTTTTTTGGAGAGGTTTTTGCTATAAGGCGCATGCGCTTGCTGGACAGACAAAGAGAGACAGAGAGACAGAAAGTGAGAAATCACCCCCCAGGGGGGATGGCCACACCGCAATCCCTTCTCCTCCATTCTCCTCTTGGGATGTTGGGCATGCACACACACGCACCTGGTGTGAGTTTAAGCCAGAGGGTCTGGGACTCGAACCGTGGTAGACTACGTGGGAGTCCAGCGACATAGCCATTATGCTAACTGCTGGTCCTAATTCTATTATGCTATGTTTTATGTTTATAAAATTTTCTGAATTTATGCAACTTAATATAAAATTTAAAAAGAGATTTTAACTTTGCTTTGGAACCTTATGTTTTAAAAAATAGAACAACTACAAATCAACTCTGTTTTTTGAAGTAGCACTATTAAAATATATACACAATAAGACTGAAATGGTGAGTTAGGAAAATTATATAATGCTTCATCTTGTGCCTGTCTCTATGAAAAAACTTTGTATATAAAGAACTTGAACCATATCCAATAAGAAATATTTAAAATAAAATAAATATTAAATATAAAATTTTCACAAAAATAATTTTTAAACTACTTCAAAAGATACTTCTACCCTTTTTAACTTCAGTTAAAGTCATTTGAGAAAGACTCATGGAAAAGTTAGTGCTTAATGTGGGACTCGAGTAACTGATAATATTTGGATAAAGCATGTCCAAAAATGTTCAATTAAAAATGATGATTAGAGACAAGTAGTTATTTAGAGCACATATAACTTAAAAATAATAAAATTTAATAGCATGCCTATTGTAATTAAGACTATGGCCATAAAGGTAAGGGTTGGATAGCAAATATATAAAGCAATACAAAACTAATTCGATTTAGACTATTTAATTCCAAGAAAATTTATGTAATTCATGCTGATATTATAAAAATAACATCATTAAATGTCGAGTGAAGAATTAAATTCTTTTCTTATGTAATCATAAAGCATTTTGTAGGTAAAATAATATGGATGCAAACTATTTTGATGCCATCTGGTTTATAGAAAAAATTGTTTCCTAAACTGTAATACTTCTGATTTCTTGTTATATTATGTGCTTTTGTCAGTTTATTTTTTAGGATTAGAATATCCTGAGAGGCAAGATTTCAGTAGTCCTCATATAGTCATATTCCTGTGAGATCACATTTTATAACACGGGTCAAGGTGAGCTAAGGGCAGGAGTCACTGATGCGGAATCCCTCACAATGACACTAGCGGCAGAATTAGTTGACTACATTTATAAATTAAACTGAAAAACTAAGGGAGATTAAGTTACAGCAAATGTAAGCATTTCAAATACTGGTATAAATAATTAATAACAGCAAAAGGGCATGAGAAAAACTCCCTTGATAATAAAAGAAATCAACCCCTTAGTGTAGAACACTGGGAACTACCAAGTGAGGGTGCGTCTCTTCTCTGAGAAGTTGTATGTGTTAAAAACAAACAGGTCATTTCTGCTGAGATGAGAATAAAACAACCAAGTTATTCCCCATTAATGCAAAAGGGAACAGAGTTTGATGGACTCTCAAAACTAACCTAAAACCTGTGAGAAATCACTGCATGGAAAAGATTGCTGCGTCTGTCAGTCTCCTGAGCTGCCATAGCAAAGTCTCAAAGCCAGGTGACTGAAATAATGGAGATGTACTGTCTCACAGTTCTGGGGTCCAGAAGCCACGGTCAGGGAACTGGGAGGGCTGGTTCATTCTGGTTCATAGTGTTCCCTGGGAAGTCCTGATGGAGGGCTGCTCATTGAGACTTACTTCCACAGGGAGCCACTGTGATCTGTGGATTACACTCTGCCCCTCGAGAAATGTGGCTATGGACATAAACTCTGGGATCACTAGCTTATGAGTCTTTGCGTTAATCTCTTTTCTGAACTCGGATGAGGTTCCTTTTCCTCCCACTGCATCTCCAACTGCTTGTGATTTCAACCTCACCCAACACTTCAACTATCACCAGAATGTACTGCTAGTATGAGATCACAAAGTGTCATTCTTCCTTTAACTAAACATTTCTGCCAAGATCTCGAATTTTATATCCTGAAAAACCATACCACGTTTTTTTTTTTTTTTTCCCCTCAGAGAGATTTTTGCTACAGGGTATGTGTACTAGTTAGAGAGACAGAGAGAAAGAAAGCGAGAACTCACCCTTAAGGGGAGAAAAACATGCCTCATTCCCTTTTATTCCATTTTTCTGTTGGGATTTTGGGCACCCACACTTGTGCCTGACCTGAATTTCATGCCACCAGGTCTGAGACTAGAACTGTGGTCAGTCACCACGTGGGGGTCCATTGCCTTAACCACTACACCACCTGCTGTTCCCACTTTCTTCCTTATCTCACTGCAATTATTTCAGGCAAATGTTCCTTACCTTAACAATTGGAATGGCCTTATAATTTGCATAACTTTTTAAAGGTTCGTTTGTTTCCTGAAAGAAAGAAAGGAAAGGAGAGAGAGAGATCTCTAACAAAGCCTTGTCCTGCTGTGACCTCAGCCTTTCAGCCAACCAGGGTCACAGGCATTCCTTCTCTGCTGTGTTTAGTTCCCAGAACTTCCCATATGGTCCAGTATCACTCAGTGGCATCCCACCACCTGTGCCTCCATGACTGGACCAATTCTTAGTGTTCAATTCTGTGTCATCGTTGTCCTGTAAATTTCTCACTGTCTACAAGATTATACTTTTCAATGAATACCGATTCGTGCCACTACACTCTAGAAGATCTTCAAATAACTTGCTATCACCTTCCCCCAAACAAAATCATTTACAGTATAAGACTGCTTATTGTCTGATGTGAAACTTAATTCAATAGAAATCTATGGATTTCATTTTTCATTTTTTAAAATTTTTTTCATTTCATTTTCTTCAATACATTTAATCACATTATTATTTGTCTTACAAAATGGATATTTCAACAAGTGAACATTTCTCCCCAGTACCGTTGATAAAAGTACAAAATATCTTCAACAGGTAATACCACACCTCTTTGTGCCATTAATGCTTTGTCTCCCTGTCCCTCCCCCAAATGTCCTTCCTCAGACCCTCCTCTTTCACACACACATATCTGGTATTTACATCTATATACTGTGTTTCTATATCCTTTTTTCTTAGTCTGTATAGTTCCATCCATCCAGGGGTTTCAAAGTTCCCTACTGTTCCACCGTCTTGTCTTGTTTTCCTAGAGTCACCTTCTCTATTAATGCTCTTTGACTGCACAATACTCTTCAAAACTTTGCGCAGATTTCACCTTATTTAGGGATTCATCCCAGCCTCTCGCCATGCTTATACTTCAATATAATTAATGTGTCCTTCTTATACGCTTCAATATCAATCTTTATTCAACTGAATATAACACATGGTTTTATTATTATGTATGCTTTTCTTCCTGTCAGACTGTGAACTTTTGAGAAAAAGAACAATATTTTTTCATTATATTCTTAGTGATAAAAGAGAAATTGACTCAATTGTGGTTTTAAAAAGTAAAAGAATTCATTAAACTGTATCTTTTCTCTGACTGAAATAAGCTTTGAATCATTCAGAGCGTTGCCGATTTTGCTCATTTTATTCAGGCTCAAGGTCCCTATCAGAAAAATAAGATATCTATAAATATTTTAAAGCATTAATAATTATTTAAGTTTATTCTGCAGGCCTTTTCTTGACCACCATAATAGGTTAAAATTTTGAGGGACTGTTCTCTGAGTTTTTAGTTTGGAAAATCTTTCTTTAATAGTAAAATAGATCATATGCTTAGGTTCTGAATATAAATTATGAATTTATATTTCACATCTGTTTTAACCAGCTGTGTTTTCACTGATGTGTGAGAATCCAGTATTATTAATTGAGGTGAGACTGAAAGATTATAATGATAATATAATTCACTACTTGCTCAAAGAAATATTTTAGAGTTTTTAAACCACTATTTAAATTATTCTGCATTTTTACATTTTCAAAAGAAATGTCACCATATAGATCAAAATAGACTTAAATATTTAGGAATATAGAACCAGTAATATGAGCTTTGAAGGTTTTTGTAAAGCCATTAGTGAATTAGAACCAGAGCTGGAAGGGGATGCCATGCTTTTCCTTTGTTCTGTTTTCTCAGTTATTCTGCATTGTTTTGGACCTCGTTTCCTATTAGCTTCATCGATGTAGTATATCCCCAGTTGTTGCATCAGCTCACAGATGATCTTGTTCCTTGGTTCTTCTCTTGGCCAAGAACATCCAAACCTTGCTAACATGTAGCAAGGATGTTCTTCAATGTCTGTATCTTCTTGGGGAAGAGAAACAATCTCAGAGGCAGAGCATGTTGTTAATGATAACCCGGAAATTAGATTTCCTGTGAGGCTCAGATGAGCTCATTAAATATTTAGAGGGTCCTGCACTAATAGCTGTATCAAGGGACATGCTGCACTCGGCATTGCAGTTGCGGGAATCAAGCAGATAAACCCAAAGAACGGCTATTTCCATTCCCTTCTAGTTTGTTTTGTCCCTTAATTGTGAAAACATTGCTTATCAAATACCTATTTTACATTTACCCTTATAGCCAATAAGAATCAGTGTTGGCAGGTCTCCCTGCGTGTAACTTACATCTCCTAGAAAAAAATGCACCCTGTACCTGAAACAGTTTGATTCCTCTGGCTGCTACATTTCCAGGCAACTTGAGTTTTACTCTTAGATCTGCCAGTGAGCAGAATGCCATTTCCTTGTCTAAAAGGCCATGGAAAATGCACATTATGAAAAAACTATGCATGCATTAAAAAAAATTTTGTGCCAAATAAACTCATACTTTAATTTTTCGTTGGACTTTTGAAGTCCCTGGTACTTATAGCACTATTTCAAAGGATTTTCACTTTTTAATATTTACAGCAAAGCTATATAAGATAATAGTGAGTCGTGTATTGCATTTTGTGCATTTTAATGCTATTCCGTGTTATCCTAGACAATGACATGAGTTAGAACTGTAGCATAGAGGCCAGCAGGTGGTGGGAACCAGCAGTTAGCGTAATGGCTATGTCACTGGACTCCCACGTAGTTGACCGTGGTTCGCATCCCGGATCCGGTAGCTTAAAACTCACGCTGGGCGTGTGTGAGTGCATGCCCAAGATCCCGAGAGGAGAACGGAGGAGAAGGGATTGCGGCATGGCCATCCCCCCTGGGGGGATGATTTCTCACTTTTTGTATCTCTCTCTCTTGTCTGGTGAGTGCATGTGCTCTATAGCGAAAAAAAATAAAAACCTCTCCAAAAAAAAAAGAAGAGAGAGAAGCCAGCAGGTGGTATGGTGGCTAAGGCACGGAACTCCCACATGGTCAATTGCAGTTTGAGTACTGTACGTAACAGCTTTCTCTCTCACTTTCCTTCTCTTTCTCTGTCTCTCTCTGTGTCTCTTTAGTGAGTGCATATGTCCTATAGCAAATTAAAAATTATAATAATAAATAAAACTAAGTAAATAACTGTTTAAAAAGAACTTTAGCATAATTTATAAAATTAAAGTGGATTAATTGGAATCAAGATATTTTCTAAATACATTTTAATCTCCATATACAAAAGCATATTAGTTGGAAAATTTTTCATTTTTTATTTTTTAGATTTTTGCCATAGTGTGCATGCGCTCACCAGAAACAGATAGAGGGAGGAAAGTGAGAAATAACCCCCAGGGATGTTGGCCATGTTTCAATTCCTTCTCCTCTAGGGATTTTGGACACACTTAGATGCATGCCTGGCATATTTTTCAAGGTCTGGGACTCAAACCATGGAGTGTGCCATGTGAGATCTGTTACCTTAAACACATCATCAGCTGGCCCCTAGGTCGAAAGTTTTTCCAATGGGTCCTGTGTGCTTTTGGCAAAGAGGAAGTTGACTTAGACATGCTGAAAGGTCTCAGGTGACCCAGCATGGTGATACCTGTTGACCTAGAGATTTACTAACCATGAGTGACTGAAGGCAGTCAATTTTCTGCACGCAGCTAAGGACATCCTTGATGATTATGCAGATGCAGGGATTAATTATTTTACTCTCTGCTATAAAATATTCTATTTTGAAGACTGTTACATCTTCTTCTGGGAACAAAGGAAGATTTCCTTGTTGAGGACAGCTTTTCAGCATTATGAATCAACTGGAGTATTTTGTTGTACATCGTCCGCACGGGACATTTTTTAAATCGTGTTCACCATGTAGGTACTGAAGAGAACAAAAGTGCCTCTCGTAATACGATGCACCTTGCATCCTTTTCCTTGGAATGCACACGGCATTACTGGGTAGGAATGAAGCCACAGTGTCTCTCTGTGTTAACCAGCATCCCCTTGGCACGGTTTTTACTCGTTTGCTTTATAAATTAAAGCTAGAGATCAGCTGCTCAATACTTAGTTTGCTAGGATAAATCCAAGACCTTCTGATCAAAGAGATTTTTAATTATGTAATACAAAGTTGTACATGGATTCATATTTCAGAGGAATATTAAAAAGTCTCGTAACTTATTCACAGTCTTTGAGAAGCTATTAAACCTAAGAGAACTAAGCAGTTTCTCTAATTACTAACATACATTACACATTGTGTTACTTCATTTTTAAATAGTGTCTTTTCTCCCTGTGCTCTCAATGTCAAAGTTCCCTTTCTGAGTACACTAAGCTGTTTGGAAAGAGGGGAGGGAGGTTACGTGCACCTTTGCCGACCCTGTCATTACCTGCCCGTAGCTCTGCGACAATCCCCGTATTTTCTTGACAGCCTTAACTACACCCTTCTTCTCCTCTAAGCACTTAAGTGTGACTGACTGTCAAGTTCTTCAATTGAAGTCAAACTCCGTTTCATTTTTTATGTTCTGGGAAATGAGAGGATTGTTGCAGAAGTAAACTCAGAAACTGCAAAACAAGTGAGTATTGGATGTTTTCCATATCACAGAGAACTGAAGAGGAGAAAGAGAATATGACAACTGAGTGCAGGAATTTTATTTTTTAATTTTTTAAAGAAGATTTTTGCTTTAGGGTACATGTGCTCACTACAGAGGAGACAGAAAGAGAGAAATCACCCCCTAAGGGGGATGGCCACACTCTAATCCCTTCTCCTCCGTTCTCAGGATTTTAGGCATGCACACATACGTGCCTGGCATGAGTTTTAAGTCATCGTGTCTGGAATTTGAACTGCAATTGACTATGTGGGAGTCCAGTGACATAGCTATTATGCCATCTGCTGGTCCCCAGAGAGTTTGATGGTACCCTCAGAGCCTGCAGTGTGCCAGCCCATGCCCCTGATAGTGTATTCATGTGAGTGCCTTTATTTCTCCTGTTGACCTTAGGCGATGGTGGTTTTTCAGCCCCCTTTTAAAACTAAGGAAACTGAGGAGCTGTGATGAGAAATTACTTATGGTCATACATCTATCAAGGAATGCAGATGCTACAGAGAAGTGAGACTCAGCCTGGTGCTGACAATAAATCCTTTCATTAAAAAAAATATGTTGACAAACAAGCTCACCTGTTTGGGTATGAGTTCCCTAGCTCACACAGAGAAGTGGTACGCCAGGGTAGAAATTGCCTGGGCTTTGTTGAAGGTTGGATTTCAAACTCAGGATTCTGCTTGTCCTTGGGTGGATTTTTACAGCTACGGTGTCCGTCAACATCACATTCCATCAGAAATGGAGATAGTAATACTCATTCTATAGGTGTTTAAGGGATGTGCAATTGATGTATCTCATGTGCCTTACAAAGTTTCTGATACATCGACAGTCGATAATATGACTTCATAATATTTTTCTCCATCAAATATGAGAGAGAGAAAGATGATAGCCAAGGATTCCTATCATCATAAATCAACAATTTCGAAATAAGTCCATCACTTGGAGAATTGAGGAATATAAGTGGTAGAAAGATATGGGAATACATGAGAATGTAAATTGTTCCAAGTTATGCAATATTTTGAGAAAAAAATTCTAGAGTTATTAAAATGGGAGTCAGAGGATGCTAAACATGCCTTGATATATTTAATGTTAAAAATACTGGATGCAGCAAACTTTGAGTTTGAACAGGGTAAGGAGCTTAGGAACTGAATAGATTTGAGAATTTTCAGAGAGGAGAAACAGGGCAGGAACTGAAAGACTATCCAACCTTTAAAAGAGGCTAAAAAAATAAATAAATAAATATCAACTCCAAAGTGACTGCATGCACAGAAGAGGCTAGAGACTACAATATTTAAGTGACTGATGCAACTAAATTTGATAGATGCAGAAAATTAATTATGCAGAGTTGGTGAGGAGGAGATAAAGAAGAAGAGGAAGCTTGGAATCAAATTTGGGATGACTGTAAAGTGAGTATTGGATGTTTTCCATATCACAGAGAACTGAAGAGGAGAAAGAGAATATGACAACTGAGTGCAGGAATTTTATTTTTTAATTTTTTTAAGAAGATTTTTGCTTTAGGGTACATGTGCTCACTACAGAGGAGACAGAAAGAGAGAAATCACCCCCTAAGGGGGATGGCCACACTCTAATCCCTTCTCCTCCGTTCTCAGGATTTTAGGCATGCACACATACGTGCCTGGCATGAGTTTTAAGTCATCGTGTCTGGAATTTGAACTGCAATTGACTATGTGGGAGTCCAGTGACATAGCTATTATGCCATCTGCTGGTCCCCAGAGAGTTTGATGGTACCCTCAGAGCCTGCAGTGTGCCAGCCCATGCCCCTGATAGTGTATTCATGTGAGTGCCTTTATTTCTCCTGTTGACCTTAGGCGATGGTGGTTTTTCAGCCCCCTTTTAAAACTAAGGAAACTGAGGAGCTGTGATGAGAAATTACTTATGGTCATACATCTATCAAGGAATGCAGATGCTACAGAGAAGTGAGACTCAGCCTGGTGCTGACAATAAATCCTTTCATTAAAAAAAATATGTTGACAAACAAGCTCACCTGTTTGGGTATGAGTTCCCTAGCTCACACAGAGAAGTGGTACGCCAGGGTAGAAATTGCCTGGGCTTTGTTGAAGGTTGGATTTCAAACTCAGGATTCTGCTTGTCCTTGGGTGGATTTTTACAGCTACGGTGTCCGTCAACATCACATTCCATCAGAAATGGAGATAGTAATACTCATTCTATAGGTGTTTAAGGGATGTGCAATTGATGTATCTCATGTGCCTTACAAAGTTTCTGATACATCGACAGTCGATAATATGACTTCATAATATTTTTCTCCATCAAATATGAGAGAGAGAAAGATGATAGCCAAGGATTCCTATCATCATAAATCAACAATTTCGAAATAAGTCCATCACTTGGAGAATTGAGGAATATAAGTGGTAGAAAGATATGGGAATACATGAGAATGTAAATTGTTCCAAGTTATGCAATATTTTGAGAAAAAAATTCTAGAGTTATTAAAATGGGAGTCAGAGGATGCTAAACATGCCTTGATATATTTAATGTTAAAAATACTGGATGCAGCAAACTTTGAGTTTGAACAGGGTAAGGAGCTTAGGAACTGAATAGATTTGAGAATTTTCAGAGAGGAGAAACAGGGCAGGAACTGAAAGACTATCCAACCTTTAAAAGAGGCTAAAAAAATAAATAAATAAATATCAACTCCAAAGTGACTGCATGCACAGAAGAGGCTAGAGACTACAATATTTAAGTGACTGATGCAACTAAATTTGATAGATGCAGAAAATTAATTATGCAGAGTTGGTGAGGAGGAGATAAAGAAGAAGAGGAAGCTTGGAATCAAATTTGGGATGACTGTAAAACTCTGTTTTTGGTCCTAGTGATAATACGAGATAATTGCTGAAGGTTCAACATCATTGCTTCTTGGATTTCTTCATTGCCCCTTCACTGGTACTCCTCTAATGTTAAGTTCAGATTCATTCTCTCCTGCAGGATTCCTGGGTCTGCCAGTTGTTGTCGGGGACACTGGGCATTCATATGTTCCAGGCTTCTCTTTATCACCAAACTTACCATATTTGACTATAACTTCTTGGGTATTTGTCTCCTCTCTAGACTGCAAGAGCCTTCAGAGCAGAGATTATTTCTTAGTCATACTTGTGTTTTTGTAATAGACTTCATGTTTTACAACAGCTTTAAGAAAATGGAGACAATAAGATTGAGAGCATCAGCACATACCCTCACATGATTTCTCCTATTATTTATCTTTTTTTTAAAGTATAACATTTTAATTTTCCTCAAGATGAGAAGATTGTGGTATCAGATTTAAGATATTTGCCTATTACAAGATCATAAAGTATCCCCCTGTGTTTTTTTTAAAATTATTTAATTTACATTCATTCCCTAAGCATCGTCACAGCATACAAAATGCGATTTCCCATTCAGAATGTACTGCATAGTGGCTTAATCATGCATGTTATTATCAATAATTTTCCATTTCTAGTTTTATATATGTATACACACACACACACACACACACACACACACACACATATATATATATATATATTTTACCCCTATTTCTTTTTTTTTAAATTATTCATTTTCTACATTAATTCACTATACACCATCACAACACACAAATGAATTTTCCATCTATTGGATTTCTCCTATTATTAACATCTTATATTAGTGTGGCACATTCATTAAAATAATGAGCCAATACTGAAACATCTCTAGTTTACTTGGCCTTTCTAGTGTTCTTCCAACGTCCTATTTCTGTCCCAGGACTCCATCCAAGATACACCTTTACACTGAGCTGTCCCGTCTCCTTAGTTTCTTCTTTACGGTGACATCAATAGTTCCTCAGACGTTGCTCTTTTCCAATGACCTTGCCAGGTTAGAGGAGTACTGACCAGGCCTGTTGTCGGATGTTGTCTCTTTTGGAATTAGTCGATGTTTACCTCACAAATAGACGGCTGGTCTATCTTCATGGAAAGAAAATCACAGGGACAAACTGCCATTTACACCATCACATCCTATCAAGAGTACATCCGCCAAGGTCAAATAACCTTGCTGTCATTCGCTCAAACCTCCTGGCTGGGAATGTCAGTATTTCCTGATATTCTGGTCTTTTGTCTTTTCTCTCCATATCGTCTTGTACGGAGGGTGTCGTTTGCAGTCCTCACTTACGGAGTAGGGCGTTAGCATTTAGGATGGGTTACCTATGATAGTTTTTGAATTCTTTGGCACAGATACCTCTCCACCATTTATAAACTGGCTCAGGCATTTGCTTATATCAATAAATACTCATGGATTTTGTTTGTATTTTGTTATAATCCAATGTTACTTTAGTTTGTGTCTCAAACAGTCCCTGTTTGGATTACTGGTAGCTCTTTCAGTTGACGCTAGTATCTCTTTATTTTTTCAGAGAAGTTTTTGCTATAGGGCATGTGTGCTCACCAGAAAGACAGAAAGAGACAGAGAGTCAGAAAGCAAGAAATCTCCCCCCAGGGGTGATGGCCATGCCTCAATCCCTTCTCCTCTAGTCTCCTCTTGGGATCTTGGGCATGCACACACATGCGTCCAGTGTGAGTTTAAGCTACTGGGTCCGGGACTTGAACCGCGGTTGACTACATGGGAGTTCAGTGATATAGCCATTACACCAACTGGTCTCTGACTCCAGCATCTCTTTAACATAGACTCCATTAATGTCTTTGTGTGCACATTTAAGCACTGTGAAATACTGCATGTTCACCCTGTATGTTTGCTTTGTGAAGTCTAGATTCTGGCACTTCTCCAAGGAGTTCTGGATCTTTTCATTGGAGAAAAGTCTTACAAACTGAGATCTGAGAACTGGCTGGGCTTGTTGCTATTGGGAACTCATTTTTGTGATATCACCTGACAGAGCAAGGAAATGTTTGCGTGAACACTAGCTAGTATATATCTATACATATTTCTGTGCGTGACCACCTGCGTCTGTATTCATGGCTCGTATATACCTATACATATTTCTGTGTGTGACCACCTGCATCTGTATTCCTGAGACATTAATTTGTACTGACGTCTCCATCTCAGCTGCATTACCCAGTGGGTCTGTGAAACTTCTCACCTTGCTTATCTGCAAACTCCTCCTTTAGCAGTGAGGAAGCAGGCTCGCTCGATCCATCATCTATTTACTTGCAAGTTTAATGCCCACATACCTGTCCAGGACTGGGCCAGCAGTGTCAGCATTGTCGGCTTGTCTAGTCCCTTGGAAACTGCTTCATCAACTCGACGGCAGTGTTCACATGCAATTCATTTTGCCTTTACTTTTGCATGGTCTATCCATTTCCCAGTTTACTTAAATGAGCACACTTCCCCTCA
This sequence comes from Tupaia belangeri chinensis, assembly GCF_000334495.1. NCBI lineage: Eukaryota > Metazoa > Chordata > Mammalia > Scandentia > Tupaiidae > Tupaia > Tupaia belangeri. The sequence continues at coordinate 5,944,536 of NW_006159681.1, read as the reverse complement.
CCCCCTAAAGTGAGGTCGTTTCATGTATTTGTATTAAAATTATACTCTCTTGATACAGTCCAAAATTCCTCCTGGAACTCCCAATCTAGAGATAACTTACATTTGCAAGCCTTTTGTCATTAGGTTCCATATATTGTGACACATGTCTCGTGTCACGTATCCGCTCTCATGGTATCATACAGTGGAATAGCACTGATCCCCTAAAAATTGCAGAGCTTCATCTATTATTTATCTGCTCCATCTTCTCCTAAATCATTAACCTTTTCATTGTTTCTGCAGCTCTCCCTTTTACAGAATATTATATAATAGGGACTATAAACATTATACAGCCCTTTTCAGGCTGTTGTGTTTAAGGACACCTCTACATCTTCTCATGATTTCATCGCATGTGAATGAATGAAATGAATGACACCAATGTAGTATATTTATAGATAGATGAGGCATATTTTCATCTATAATGATTGTCATGAGAATAT
>NW_006159681.1:5931560-5939060 GCF_000334495.1 Tupaia belangeri chinensis | reverse complement strand
CTCAAACTCCTGTTTACGTTGTAGATACTGTACTAGGTGGAAGCAAGAGCCAGTGTCCACTGGACCACGTTTTGCCTTTTATGACTGTTTTGTTTCTAGGTAATCCCAACTCCTGTTCCCTGTCTAGACAACTTAATTTGGGGTAGATAGCTAGAGAGTATTATTTCATCACATTTACTTATTTTTATTTTGCTTACTTATTTACATATTTTGAAATGTTTATATTTGCTTTTATTAAAAATGAAAGAAAAATTGAAGTAGTATGTAGTATCACATTAATTTAACTGATGGCTGTGAACTCTGACAAACATTTTTTCTCTATGTATATAAGGATCTATCAGTTTAGGGATTTAATCTAAAATTTTCAGGATTAGCTACAAGAAAAATCACAGTTTTTGTTTTTTGATTTTCTTTTTTTGAGAGAGATTTTTGGCACAGTGTGTATGCACTCTGCTGGAGAAACAGAGAAAGAAAGACAGAAAGCAAGAAATCGCCCCTGGGGAAGGGTCATGCTGCAATCCCTTCTCTTCCATTCTTCTCTTGGGATTTTGAGAAAATATGCACATGTGCCCAGCATGAATTTTAAGCCACCAGGTCCAGGACTTAAGCTGCCATCAACTATGTAGGAGTCCAGCAGAATAACCATTACACCATCTGCTGGTCCCAGACAATGTGTTTTTTTAATTAAATATATTTTTTAATCTGATTGAAGTCTGAATGTGTTGCTTGTATTATTTTCCTTGTACCCAAGATAACGCCTGAAAACCTGTAACTAGATGACTTAATGACATCTGTCTTTCTGTGGTAAATGACAGCATTACCAAAGTCTCACATAAAGAGCCACACGATGGTCCCTGAGGAATCCTGTGAAATTGAACAGGCATGCTTAGTAGCAGGTGGTCTTCTTTTCTATAAAGCATTCCTGGTCTGATGTATCTTCATTTCATCAGTGAAAAAGTCTGAAAAAGCCCCGAGAACACCTGCATGGTTTTCTTCAGCAGTTGCTGGGAAAAACATAGTACCTAAGTTCTGGGTGACTCTCCTGACAAAGAATTAATGTAATAGCTGAAAAATTAAAATTAATTCCAATAAATCAATTGAAACCAAGGTATTTTAGAATTAACTTTATGCTGGAACTTTTCATTTCCTTATATCAATTTGATGTAATCTTATATTCATTCATATGAATAGTTTAATTCATTTGCCACATTACATGCTTATAAAGAGAGAAAGATTATTTATAGCGAGTTGACTTAACATTGAACTTGGAAGGTGTCCTAGTCTATTTGTGCCTCTATAACAAAATCCCATAGACTGGATGCTTATAAATGACAGAAATTTGTTTCTCACAGTTCTGAAGGCTGGGAAGCCCAGAACTAGGAACAGCGAGATCCAGTGCCTGGCAAGGCCCTCCTCCTGGTGCACGGAGGGGCATCTTCTTACTGTGTGAGGGAAAGAACAAACCTTCCTTATCCAGTCACCTCCCAAAGTTCCTGCCTCCAAGAACCATCACGTTGGGGATTTTCAACGTAAGAGCTTTGGGAGATGGCCAGCAGATGATGTTACATTGCTGGACTCCTGCATGGCTCACTGTGGTCCTGGACCAGGAGCTTGAAACCAGAGGAGAATGGAGGTGTGATTACAACATGGCCATCCCTCCTGGAGGGTGATTTCTCACTTTCCCTCTCACTATCTCTGCCTCTTTCTGATGAGTGCAGGCACTCTTAAGGCAAAAACTTCTAGAAAATCAAATCAAAACAAAAACAAAACAAAACAAAACCAAAAATAAGAAAGAGTGAAAAAAAGAACTTCAGGAGACTTACATCTTTTGATAGTTTTAGTTTTCAGCAAATTAATAATAAATTAAATAATAATAAAATTGATACAATAAACCTGAGACTAAATGCTAGCTGATAAGTTCATTTAAATGCGAAAACCATGCCAAATTTTGCAACCTGAACAAAATTTCTAAAACATAATTTATGACTGCATTATATTTACTCGATATATTTAGTCATGTGACCTATCATGAAGAGTAATCAGTAAGGAAGTTCCACATTTGTGACCTAACCCTGTGCTGTTAAGACAGTACCTGCTGGAGCTCATGCAGGCCAGGGTGTTTAAACAGCGTGCATTAGTTTTATCATAGTTCTGGAGGCTGGAAGTCTGAGCTCAGGGTGCCTCTTGGCCAGGTGTGGCTGGAGACCCAGTTCCTGGCTTACAGATGGCTTCCTTACTGCTGCCTGTTACATGGTCTTCTTCAGTGAGCGTGTGGGGAAAGGAGAGCTTAATCATACTTGATGAGGGTTCCATTCTTGTGAAGTTTTACCTCAATTACCTCCTAAATGCCCTACTTCCAAATAGAGCCACAACAGGGGTTAGTGCTTCAACATATTAGTTGGGGGGGGGGGCGGTGTCACGATTCAGTTCAGAGCAGTGGGAGGACCAGTCCCTGTCACCTGAGCATTCCCAGCCCTAGCTGTAGCTGCAACCCTTTTCAAGCTGAAAACTATTTCCAGATTCACATCGCCTTGAGAGCTCATGGCTAGAATGTGTGAATAAGGGGAGTAACCCGGAGTTTGAAGAGTGGAAAGGCAAGACTATCATGCTTGGTGATGTTGGTGCAGAAGCGTCTACAATCTCCTACAGAAGGCTGTTTCTACAAATGCAGGGCTTGCTTCACTCCCAGAGATGGGACTGACCTCCCCAGGAGCTACCAGGACACTGTCCCATCCCAGAGAACCTTTGGGATCCCTGAGACTCCCTCGGTGAGCCTTGTAAGGTGCCTCTTGCTCACTCCCCTGTGTTCTGCTGCTTTTGCTGTAACACCAGTGTTTCCTCAGAAACCCTATGCCTGCTGAGTATTTCTCTGAGACGGTCCTCACACATTGGTGCAAATTCTAACTTGCATATCAACTCCCCAATCCCTAATTTCTCCAAAATTAGCTGGAGCGTTTGGTTCTCTATTTCTTCTGACTATAGACAAGCAGTTTTCTTTCACACATAAACCTAGGAAAGAGTAATCACCTTTCAATGGTTTGTGTGAATGGGAAGTTTTTTACTCTCTTATCATCATGTGAGGCCTTTGGGGAGGGTGTTATTTAATTTCTTTGAAGTAAAATACATTAAAATTTGTGATACCTGTGTATATAAAGACTGGTTAAGGCTGGAGTCAGAGGTCAGATCTGCGTTAGACAACTCTGAGCTGTCGGTGAACGCAGAAATGCCCAGCTACGAGCCGGGTCAGCACCAGACATTACTAAGTTCAGAGGACTTGCTATTTCTCTATTCAATATTGTCTCAAGAAAAGTATTTTGAGAATTGGACCTTCTCTAATAAATTTTATGTTGCTCCTGATTGCTATTAATATTAAATCTCTCTAGATGGCAATTATATTAAAATGGTGTTTCCAATAGCTCTACGTATTCTGTATGGATATCCAAAATGTAACATGAAAACTCCAGATTCTTTCTTTACATTCCACAGAAAATGCCATCGAATACTAAATGCCATTTAATGAGACTATGGAAAAAGAGAGCTGACTTCTTCAGTGTGATATCCACATCTCTGGGCAGTTAGATTTTTCTACATATTAATTACATTTAACCATCGTACATCTAGACCAGTTTAGACTTACGTTTGACACAAGCTGATACCTCAGCAGCAAGGTCATGTCTGTGAGTCATCTGTCATGTGGAAAGCAAACATAAGCACAGCTTTCTCAATTAGATATATTATTACTCAGTTCCCAGAATACATAAAGAGTGAGACAAGCTTATACTCCTCACTTAAGTGAATAGATTTCCATGGCTGACATAATCATTTCCCCTCTTTTTTAAAAAAAAACAAAAAACAAAAAACAAAACCCCAAAAAACTGTTAGGCAATAAACTACTTACAATCCTAAGGCAGTAGAATAATATTTCTCTTCTGGAAAGCAAACATAAGCACAGCTTTCTCAATTAGATATATTATTACTCAGTTCCCAGAATACATAAAGAGTGAGACAAGCTTATACTCCTCACTTAAGTGAATAGATTTCCATGGCTGACATAATCATTTCCCCTCTTTTTTTTAAAAAAAAACAAAAAACAAAAAACAAAACCCCAAAAAACTGTTAGGCAATAAACTACTTACAATCCTAAGGCAGTAGAATAATATTTCTCTTCTTTATCTTATAGATGTAATGGAGCAGAAAGTAATTTGTACAGGATATTATGGACAGAAAATACAGAGAATATTAAAGATAATCATTTTCCTCAAATATTTTGCTGGAAAATAAATTCAGTGATAACCAGATCTCTGAGATAAAAATCCACTTCTATGGGTAGGTACTTTTAAATTTTCCATTCTTGACATTGCAATACACTTTATACTCTCTCAAAAATTCAATGAAATATTATTTTACTGAGAATAATAACTGCTAACACTTAAGTTTCACCAATAACGTTTTTGAAAATGCATGTATGAACTCAAATTGAAGAAGGAAAACAACGAAATTGTCTTAAGTAGATTACTGATGTGTTGATTTCTTTGTGGTTGAATACGTTGTGATAGTTATCATTTATTTCTTAATTTCCTAGAAGTATCATTTACATAAACAGAGGTCTGTAAGACCTAACTAACTTTTTAAAATTATGATTTTAAGGCATGATTATAATTCTATGCATCTAAAATGCATATCAGATCTCACAGACTATATTAGACAAATTGGTATTTTGCAGCATTATTGTGTATGTAGTATTTTTTTTCTGATTACACTTTCATAATACTGCAAGGTCTGGGACATATCTTACCCTGTCTACCTGTGACAGCAACTAATCAATTTATTGAGCAAAAGATTTAGTGTTCGAGTGCATGAGCTCTGGCGTCAGAATCCCAGCTCCTTTAACACTATTTGTGACCTTAAGACAGTTATTTATCTTTTCCACAGCTCAGTTTTCTCAGCTGTAAAGTGGGGGAAAGTGATAGTATCTACTTCACAAGGTTGTTGAGCGGATTCAATGGATTAATAAATATTTTGAAGAATGTCTGGAAAATAGTAAGAGTTTAAAAATATTTTATTACTGTTAATATCTCATGTAATTTTCTCAAAATTTTATGAGTTGGTTATTTTCTTTCTTTCTTTTTTTTTATATTAAAAGAATAAAATTCTGAGATACAGACATTTTAGTTAGCTTCTCCAAAGCCACATACCTTATAAGTATAGTAGCCTGGGTTATAAACCAAACGGTCTGATTCAGAGTCCACGGTTTCATTTCTATGCTAGAATTGCTTGATTTATATGATTTAAAAAAAAATTGCCAGAGAGCACATGTGCTTGCCAGAAAGAGAAAAAGAGAAAGTTAGTAAGCACCCCCACCCCCCCCCCCCGCACACATAGTGAATGGTCTTCCCCCCCTGCTCTGAGGATGTTAGGCACATAGGCACATGTGCCCAGCATGTTCCTCAAGTCGCTGAGTCTGAGACTCAGATCACAGTCTGCTGTGTCGGACCCAGATGCTCTAACCGCTGTACCGCTGGCTGGCCCAATCCATATACATTTTTTTCCTGACATCTTCACCTGTCAATATTCTCACGTTTCTCCTCAATTTTCTGGCACTGATGAAGTTATGGAACAGTTTAGAACTTATCCACATACTGCTTTGTAAATATTATTTTTCATGTGTTTTAATTGTATTTGTCCAAACAGGTTAGAAGCTTGTCGAGAAAAAGGAGTTGAATTTTAAATAACACAATTTTCCAGAGCCTATAATATCGTCTTAAGGAGCATACATGATACTTGTTTGGGGAAAATGGTGGAAATATATGTTTTTAAAATATGCAAACATTTGAGTACAAACTTCTGCAGAAATTTTCTGAAATGTTGGCAAACATATTCAGCGCAATTGTGTTTTTCTCGATCAGCAGTCATATGATTCCTAGAAATTCTAGACATCTAGCTTAAAGGTTGACTAGAGGATTACTATATAGCTGCAACTAAAGAAAAAAGTTGAAAGAAAAGAGAGTGTGGATGATCCCACCTGGCTAAAGGTATGTCAGGACTTACTCTACAGTACAAATGGTAGCCTGTGTCCCCTCTATCGCCAAGTCTACATCTGCTCCATAAAACTAAGGTTCCTGGGAGTGACTGTGAACTATGTAATGATAGTCTGCAGAGAATAATTGTGTTCTACACTTTAGTATCATAAATGTGGAATACACTTATGCAGGGTAATTGAGAATAAAATATGCTTCCTTGTACTGAAGAGCTATGATCTAGCAGACAAAGGGACAGACACTTATCTTATTTCAGACAGCTACTTATTTTTTTATATTATGTTTTGAATTACAGAGGCAGTAAATCAAAGACTCTGGTAGAACACACAAGTCATGTTTAAAAGACTGAGCAGGAGTAACCTGTTCCAGCCCAGTTCGTATGTGTTCGGCAGCAGTAATACAGGAATGTGACGAGTGTCAGAGTACACTCGCAGTAAGAGGCAGTGAGACAGTACCTTGGACACAGACATTTACAGCAGCACCTGTTAAACCTTCTTTATCAGAAACGTCTTTATCGGCACTGAAGAAATGTAATTACAAGGTTCTTCTGCATAATGCATGCATACATACCGAGTATGATCTAGATCTGGAACTCTCTTTGAAAGATAAAGATGATGCTGCAGTTTCAGGCAAACAATGTCCTCCACGTGTTGCAGTTTGAAAATAAAGGCAATTAAAATAGAGAAAAGTCTAGACTGTAGTGTGGGTAAATAAACAGCAATATGTAAAGCTCTTTAACAGATAAAGCACTTTTCCTTCATCAGCGAGAAGTTTCAATATTAAAAAAGTGACAATACCTCTAAAACTACCTCCAGGAACAATAAAGCTCATGAAACACATTTTTATAACACTACATTCAAGCATTAGCACTGTTTTATGAGCCAGTAAAATCTCTGAAACGGACTCCAATAACCAAACATGATCCATACAACCAAATACTCTTTTCTAACCTAAATTTTAGTACACTTCCTTGAAATAAAAAAAAGTTGTATAATCATCTTTTAATAGCAACAGTATTCCATAACACAGTGAAATAAGATATGTATTGTATGTGTATATATATATTATATATACTATAGATTTATTTACATGGAGATATTATATATATTTATATTAGGTACCTTTAAAAGTGTTAAAAATAAAATTAAACTATGAGTTTAATTTGTTGCAATTTTTAAAAAATTCTGCACTTAACTTTTCTTGTAATATACATTTTCCATAAACTTTCTTCTATGTCCTTACCCGTACTCATACACTGTAAAATCTCTCTTACTCAAGGACCATCCATATCCTTCTCAGGTGACATAGAGAGAATGGTCTTTCTTCTTCGGCCAGCTTGAATCTGTATCTCTGTTTTCTCAGCCTCAGACCCTCCCAGCTGGCTGCTTTCTCACCATGTTTTTAGAAATCATTTCCTTTCATGCCATATTGTCTTCATGTAGCTACTCTGCCCCGTAATCCT